>NC_056737.1:207737080-207752080 GCF_019279795.1 Protopterus annectens | reverse complement strand
AAAGAATCTCAGTGTAATGATATTATAACTCTACATGGGCATGGACACTTGGCAGTGGCCCTGTCCCCTTAAAAAACAGCACATTTACTTTACAGTATTGGGACCAATCATTCTTCACTTGCTTTTTACCATTTTTTTTAGGTTTTTTTAAATGATAGAACACTGTTTTACTTTATACTTGTTGCTACAGCTCTGCATTTTTGGTAGGATGTAATTTACACAGGTAGTTGTACACCTCCTTTAACAAACCCAATAAAAGCCATAACTAAGATTAAAAAAAAAAAATTCCTCCATTTTTAGCAATTATTCTTTCACAAATATCAAGCAATGCAAATCAATAAAATTTGAAAAAAAAAAAAAGGAAAGGGGGCCAGGGTTTAGAAGCAATAATCACGGATGGAAATTGTAGGTTAAATTATAGCAGCAGTGTTACCCTCATGGTCCAACTCCAGCAGTTAAGAAAAACGTTTGTATAACCTACATTCACAACACTGATTACTGCTTAAGTAAGGCATGCCGAGATATGAATACATATTTTACGACAATTAGAGACCTTCCTGGTGTATGCCTCACTTTTGTCATCATTGTGGATGTAAGTGATAAATCTTTTTCAAGTACAATAAATGTTGGATTTAATTGTAATAGCTTAGTGAATCTTGGTGTTATGAGCAAATACAGCATTCCCTGTAAATCAGACAAGATGTAGTGACTTTATGCTGTTTACTTCCTTAAAAATAAAAGTTTTTTAAACACATCTGTTATACCATCATATAGTCATCTGTGATGTGTGCCAGCTCCATATGACAACTTTTTTTTACCAAGTCTGCAAACGTTTATAACATGAGTAACACTCATCTGGTGTTCACATAATGTTACTGTCACAGTTGGTTTATTTCAGATTGAAAGCCATACTTTGCATAAGAAACTATTTCAGTTAGTTAAATTTGCTGGGTGGTACTTCAGGGTACTATATTATATACTGGAAGAATGTTTTCATATTTTTAACAAACAATTTCTTCTTACTGTGTTTTAAAAACTTGCTACAGCAGTTTCAGTGATGGAAAGTTCTCTTCTGGGACAACTTTGATAAATTCTCTTTATCCACAATCCAGTTAGCTAAACACCAATTGTCTAAGTACATATTTCAATGGTTTATGCATGCCGGAAACCTACAGCAGCTAATCTGACTAGTGTAATTGGGAAAGTGTCCCTCTTTCATTGTATAATAAAACGATTATACAACTGCCCACTAATTTAGCCATATGGTTGGCCAAGAAAAAAAAAGTCTTTCTTTCAAGTGGCACTAAAGTACAGCTTAAATGGCAAAAGAACTAAATAAGTCTGCAGTAATAAAGAACTAATGAAGCTGTACTGTAAAACCACAAAGACTCTACAACTCCTTTAATTTTTTTTTCTAAGGTTAATACCACATGCAAAATTACAGTAGTCCACATCATGGAATTTGTTTACAAGCCACTTTATTCAGGTTTAAAAAGGGTAGTATTGGTGGCCCAAGATGCCCATCTGGAAATGTGTGTGTGCAGAACAGCACTGAAAAATACACAAACAGGTAGAGTGTGACAAGCCACAAAAGAAAATAGTAACTTAAAAAAAGGTAAGGCACATCCTTATAATAAAATTCAATCATACAAAAGGCAATACGTGGGTCACTCAGCTTTACTTGCTGCAGGCAATGTTTACTAGTTCTGCTCAATCATAAATCCCAGTAAGCCACAAGCTATGGAGCAATGATTGCTTCAATAAAACCTCCTCTTCTTGTACAACCACCAAGCAACATTCTCAAGATTGCAGTCTGTGCTTATCTAGGTATTCAAAAATGACATTATTAGTATACGTCCAAAAGTCATTGCTGTAGTAAGGAAGGATTTCTACACAGCACAGCTGATTACCAACAGCATTGCTTCTAGAGCAAAGGTGATTATACCCCCTCAATACTCATCACTAATCAGGCCCATAATTGAATATAATGCCCCTTTCTGCATATACCATACAAAGCACCTGCAGCAACTGGAGAAAACTCACATGTTTCTAACTAAGAAGACCAATGGACACCAGCACATGCCACAGACCAACTAAGTCCTTGTCACTATACTCAGGTGTCATACAGACTTCTTAGGGGACACTTAAGCCTGGCTTACAGAGCAATCTCCAACAAAACATACTGACTTTGCTGCACATCCGTAAATCAAACGAGAATACAGCTACCTATTCCAGGGAACTAAATATGGCCTGGGACTTGAATGGGATGTGCATACGGGACAGATTTCTCTCCCAGTGACTGTCACATTGTTGAAATAGGCTACCAATTCATGTGAAGCAGAGTACCTCTATGACATTACCTGGACAAGTGAATGATGCACCATAAATTCTTAATGGGGATAGCACCCACAACCCTCCTGGACACGGGCAGTCATTAATCCACACTCTACTCAATACCCAGGACTGTATTTATGGTATTACATCGGGATGAAATGGCTAGGCTTGAAATGACCTGCGGGTCAATAGCGTAGTAACTTCTTATGATTATTAAGCAGAAACTGCCATTAAGAGAAAATTAAAGTAGCAGTTTTCTATGAATTTGCAGTCACCATTTATCAAAGATTTAAGGACCCTACAGAAATAGTTATAATAAAATAGGCAGCTTTAGATCTACAGATATATGGGTCTAATAATTGAAAGACAACTTACCTGAAGCTGACTTACAGAGACAACACCTAAATGTTACCGAACAATCACACTACCGATTTTTTAACAGGGTAAGTATGCCCTTGGCCAACACTAAATGAATAAACACACCGCAGTATGTCAAACACACCCAGGTGGGGGCTACACAACCTACACACACTCTAACAAAATATATCAACTCCAGGATTGCACTACAGTCGGGGAAAGGGCAAATTTACCCATGTTGGCCAAGTGCATACTTACCCTGTTAAAAAAATTTGGTAATGTGATCGCTCAGTAAATTAACAATTCAGTGTTGTTGTTGTTGTCTCAGTAAAGTCACCTTCAGGTAAGGGGTCTTTCGATTATTAGAAGTAGACCCATACATATAAATATACACACACATATATGTATATATATTGTATTATATTTTCTGGGACTGGAAAAATCAAATGGCGGAACTCAGCATTCATTATTGTTTACTGCAATAGTCTGACATAACACTGACTGCATAATATAATTAGTGCAGTGTAACTGCCAACATGCGACAACAGATAACATTTGTTATGTACGACCTACTTACTACTTGTTTTCCAATAAATTTGTTTGCCATGAGAGTGGCTTACTCTGCCAAACACAAACGGATGAATTTCAACAAGCTAGACAAAACAGCCAAAAATGTCACCATGTTTGGGAAAAGGTGAAGACTTGCTGATTTTTTTGTCCTTATTCCAAGGCCCAGCAACTTCGGAATAGACTATAAAAGACAGTAGGGCTAAGACAGACCTTTAAATGAAATTCTAATGGCAATGCCTTCTCCCAGTGATAAACAAGTTCATGAAAAAACTGATTCCTTAGCCTACAGTTTGGGTTATGTTTTCCACTCAAGAAAATTATCCTTGACTTAACCCAAATCTGTTTTGCTGCATAAAGTTTTATTTTCCCTAAACTGTAATCATTCTGTCATACAATAAGAATTCAAATCAATGAAGACTCGCAGAACTGTATTTGTCATTGGTCATTCTTCCTGGTTAAGGTTTACCTTGTTTGGCTTTGTAAACTAGTAAGGCTGAACAAGTAAAGAGCAGTGGTCCGATTTTCAAAGATAATAATGTCTGTATTTTCCCAGGTTAACTTTCTAAAGTTGGATTCAAATTCATGACTCCGACTTTGCAGCCCAGTTCCTTGGCTGATGTAAAATATGGTTTGCATGCTTCAAAGCAATTCAAATTATGAAATTTCTGTTATATAAAGTTCTCCCTATCCCCCCAAAAACATCATTTACTTTGTGTTGCATAAAATGCAAATCTGCAGAATTCAGTAATCTGAGGTAAAGCATCAATACATACTTTTGAGACAGAATTGTATCTGCAGCTCAGAATGATGGGTGTCATTTAGACAAGAATTAGGATTTATTATGGCAGATGGCACATACCAGTACTTTTCTTCTATCATCACAGTGTAGTGATGAACAATACTTTTTGCCAGCTTACCATCCAGAGCAGAACAAATGTCTACATTTGTTATTTAAAAAAAGGTTTCTCACCAGGAAAGTTTGTTTTCTGTCATAATAATTAAAAATGTCCAAATCTCTCTCCATGGCACTACACACCCCCTAAGCACAACAGCAATAAGGGCTTTAAAAACTTCAGCTCTAAGACTGACCTGAAACTTGTATGAGGACCAAGAAAATAAACTCTGCAATTAATATACATCCACACACTCTGTTACCTAACTGAAAACATTTACTTCATAGACAAATCTATAAAAAAGAACTCATGAAAAGTTAAATACATGTATGCGACTTGCAACAAGCCATTTCATATGCGGTATCATAAACCCATTTGAGGTGCACATTTTAGTCACCACAGGACATCTGTTTTTTGTTGCATGTTTAGTTGTAAATGAAGTTTTGTTTTCTTTTGTGCCATGAAAAACAAGACAGACTCTGGGATTCAATAACGCCTACACTAAGTGTACACCATTCTGAATGAACAGACAACACAGACATAACTCACACCCCTTCTTCCTTTTAATTTTAGTTTTCCTACTGACATTCTTGCAGCTTTAAATATTGACAGGGATTCATAACCATTACCACAAAGTGTAGACCACATGCACACTTGGTGAAATCTTTGATTGACTAGAAAGCACAAAAAATGTGATAAGAATGTTCTTGAATGCACGTTGTGTGCACTTTGTGGAGGCTTTATTGAATCTGCTCCAGAGTCTTTAGAATGACAAGAATTATATGTGAAAATGAAAAAAGAAACAAGCGAAATTCTATACAAGGTGACTTGTAAGATACAGATATTACATCCAGATTAAAGTCGCTCACCATTTAAGATACCATATTTCTTTTAAGTCAAGGTTCAGAGTTGTAATGTTAAGAATGCTTTCCATAGGAAGTGTCAAACCCAGAAATCAATAGAAAAAAAGATTCTCTGTAAAACATTTGAAATCATAATAATTATACTGAATTTTATTCATTCAAGGTCAAGCAAGAAAACAAATGAAACAAAAATTATAATACAATATTTTGAAGTTATTAGTCATACGTTAAAAATACTATGACAGAATTAGAATTAAAACTGATGCTTATGTTATGTTACATATCTGCACACAGTTTAACACTAACATGTCCTTTGCAAGATGTCGGCCTCCCCTTTTTAGTATTTCCCTCCTACTAAATACACATTATCTTCTCATACATCTGACACCAATCTTCTGTTTAAAAAAAAAAAAAAAAGACATAGGATGTTAACCAGCTAACATCTCAACGTTCTCACATTTTCAGCAGTTCCTCAGAGCACTACATTACGTTAAAAAAGTACATATTATGCAACATATTACCACCAATCTGGTAAAGATATTACGGCATCCATAGGCAGCCATCATCCTTTAACAAATGATTGCACACTTCCAAAAAATGTTCATATGGCTGTTTTCTTCAACGGGACACGCATTAAACTTCAGAGTTAAATCAAAAAAAAGCACCACAGTACAATGACTAACAATACCAACTGTCAAGAGAACTATGTTATTACAAAAAAGTAAATAGAGTATCCACCACAACAACGCAAGTACACACACACATGCAAAGACACTTTATTAGTTAGAAAAAGAAGACATACTGCCTGTGAGGCAATCAAAACTGTACTACAGACTGGTTTTCAAAAATCATAAAAAAGCTGACTCAAAAAGAATATGGTCATTACACTTAAATTTGATAGGGCACGCCAGAGCACATCAGACCATCCAACAAGAAAAAAGTTATACTGAAATGAATAGCCTGTCATGTTCACTATTACAAAGTGAAGAATAAGAGCACAGACATTTAAAACAAAATGTGGAATTACCCACACTACTCCCTTGGCACACCTAACAATTATATGAAGTAAGAACTTCCAAATATGGCAGGTCAAAACTACTGAAGTCAAGACAATACTTATAACTGCTGGTGAGCCACATCCTTTTTGTTAACAAAAAGATGCACGTGAAGTCCAGCACAATGTACTGTGGCGTACCATAACTGTGTCCGAGGCAACAGTCATTCCCTGAATCACTGAAATTGGCATGTTTGACTAAGATGTTCAGGTCTCTCTTTTACTTTAACGGGACTGCAGGTTTAAGAATGGTCATCTTACTTTTTTTTTTCAATATCATGAATCATTCTGTCAAAAATAAATAAATAAATAAATAAAATGAATACAATTATGCTACAACTCCTGCCTTTGACAGTATCATGGTGCCCAACTGTCTAGATATAGACAATTCCCACAGCACCAAATTAGGAGTGCTGTACTCTGTTCTGTTGAAGCATGAAGTACAATATGATACAGGAGCAGGAACACAACTGAATGAATGTGTCAGCTTACTCGCCGCTAAATACCCATGAGCTTATTACGGAATCTGCCTATGCAGCTGAACGGTACAGTTTCCTTCCATGTACCTTTCTTTCAGAGAATAAACTGAACAAAAAAAAACAGTTACAGCAACTTGGTTTGTCTATCGGTCACCCTAGATTTTCTGGGAAATCTTCGGTTCGTTATGCACGAGGACCAACTCTCAGGCCTTATTTTTGCCCATGAAGTACACCGCTCATCACCAAGATTGAGGGTTAGAACCATAGTTAAAGTGTTTACGTCACAGACATAAGGTACATGATTTGATTCTTATCTTTGTGTAATAATCTGTAGACTGAATGCCTTTACACTTAAGTTGTCCCCTCAGCCAGTTGCCCCAACACAACATGGTGCTTTGTTAAAGCAACTCCTATACACTCTAAAGTATGCAAATTCTCTAAGCATATACTAGAAATAAAGAAGGGAACTACATGCAAGGAAATATTAGAGAAAAAAATGCACAGCTGCAATCCTAATAATGCCACATTCAAGGAAGCAAACTCCCACTACAAAATACCACTTCAAAACTACTACAGACCAATCAGGAGCTTTCTTTTTGTAGCGCATCATGTTCATGCCCATTTATTGGTGTAAGCAGAGTAGCCTATCTGATTTCCAGACCCACTAGAGCAGAGTGGTTCAGACCAAGGAAAACGACACTAAATGTAGAAAGACTGGAAGCATTCATGCATTTGTTCAGCAGCTTGGGTACTCTGAGTAAAAATAATCCATAACCTTTGGTATCTGTCTGCCCTACAGCGGAAGAGTAAAAAGTGAAGCATGCTCATCACTGTAAAGCTTGTTTAGCTGTACACGATGTGTATTTTACACAGACCAGCATTTTTGGTGTTGCTACTTGCAATTAAAACTATATTTCTTGTAAGTAGTTTGCATTAGAATTAGGGAATATCATTGAAAAATACATAGGTATGCTTGTTGTTACAGCAGTAATTTTAGCCCCAGTATTACTGGATTTCAAAAAGTGAATCCTGGTTTTTAAATGTGCACAAAGCCAGTATTCAAAAGTTCAGAATCAAATCAAAAACTGCAAAAAGACTCATCAGCACTCCATTTACTATAACGTATTCCATTCATGTTAATACTGTGTGCGCGTGTGCGTATATATATATATATATATATATATATATATATATATATATATATATACATACACACATACATACATACACACACACAAACCCATCTATAAGCACATAATTCAAATGCTGTGTTTCTCACATCTCTACTTAACACAGGACTGAACTGCAAGTTGTGTAGGAATCGCACGTTATCTGAAGTAAAGATAAAAGGGAGTAATACAAAACAACGCAGTTTAGAAACAAGAAAAACAATGCAGTTTGGGGGTACGTACTACAGTTAGCTGCAGCATCTTTCAGTTCTTATCTGATAACTTCACAATTACTCACTGCAAACACAATACACCTAAAAAACACAAATTTTAAATAACACTATATGCTTTATTTTGGGTGTTCTATAAAACTTATAAAAATGAACTCCATGATACTGAAGATGTATACTTCATATAAAGGGCAAAGCTCCTGGTTTGAATTTTTACAGTTTGAGGTGCTTACTATAAACCGTTCTAAAATCAGACAATGTCAACAAGAGAGAGTCAGCTAAATGCACACAGCACTGAATAAAACTTGCACATTACAAGTTGTCTTCATTTAGCCCAACCCACAAAACAGTAGAATGCAGTAAACACTATGAATCTTGTTTAACTGCTGTGAGTCACTGAAAGACATGCAATTATACAATTAAGATAAAGTCAGATGTTGTTTTCTATATTACATTCTGATAATTCTGATAACCACACAATACACATTAGTACACACAATACACATTAGTACAATGGATAAAGATTTGGTTCCTATTACACCTGAAGACTTAAAGTGATGCATCAAAACATTGTGAACAACAATGAAGGAAAATTCACCACCCGGTAAAGTTCAGCTGGCCCTATAGATCAAACTGCAATATGACTTGCAAAGTTAAGTCAATGAGCTGAAGACAAGTTGTAGCTCGTTGATCTAGGTATACCTTCCTCCACTACTTCTGTACAAACAACTGTACAACTCTGTGCAAGTTTTTTAACTCTACCAATGCTACTGGTCACCCAAAAGATACCGTGTGTCCCTTTCACAAATATGCACTATTGCTTCCCATTTTGACTCTCCTTCCACAGAATATTTCCTCAACCATACTACACGCTAGTCTTCTGCTCATCCACATACCCCACCACTCTGTCTCATATCATCCATATTGCTACTCTAGTCTTCCCATCTCCACCAGTAATGCCCACTACTCCAAGGTAACTCTACCCATATACCTTTACTTCCAAATCAACATCCTGTTTCCTCCTAGAACTTTGATGGCTACAGCAGTAAGTCATGCTCATAACCACGTTTTATTCAAACTGTGTTATAGTGTTGTTTTTGTTTGCTTGTTTTCCAAAATGTAACTCTGTATCTATACAGTTTTTGCACCTTTCCTGAGTCCCCTCAGAAAATGACTTGGCTCAGGAAGGCAAACTAAATAAACAATTTTGTTAAAGTAATACATGACAACCACAATCCCAGTCTCCCACATAAAATACAGTGCCATGCTGCTGGAATATACCGCCCTTTATATCTCCCATTTCAGTGCTTTGCTATACCAATCAATTCTTTATCTACACCTTGGCAGGGGGGGGGGTGATGTATCATCACCCTCATTTTTCCAGCCTAGTACTGTGAGACCCACACATCATCTGTTCCTGCTATTCTTTGCAGATTTACATGTCATTACGCTGTAACATACAGGAAGGCAGCAGAAGATATGTGACAGACCCCTAAACAAAAGGAGACAGTTGAATATTTATCAATGCTACGCCCAACTGACAAGTCCAAAACAGTTATGTGGGAGTGACAGATAATCACTGAATAAAAAAAAAAAATCTAAATACAGATAAGCTGTGATAAAACCTGTCCTGAAACAGCATTCATAACATACAAGTAGATTACACTAGTTATGAGTCCTGGAATAAATACAAAAAACATTGTAGTAATCTATGACAGTTGAAAACTAAGTGGATCCAGTTAACACAATAAAAATGTATTCACATTTGTTATCACTGACTTATTTCTGTGACTAAGACCAAATTACCAAGAGTCAACTAGTACTGCAACTATAATAACTCTGATAGCCACTCTTCTGCTCAGGGAAGAAGTGCTCCCTCACCCCTGAATGCTATACTGCCACCTGAAGCTATACAAGCAGTAGTATATCACAACAGTTGTGCAGTGTGGTACATATCCACATGTTTTTGACTAGGAATCTTCTCCTTACGTTAGTGTTTCAGGTATCACAACAGGGATACAGCTTACATAAATGGAGAATGATGGAGTCAAGGGAGCAAATTTTCCAAAGTTTCATAGCAATCGTAATTTTTTCTGTCCTATTTATCAAGTGGAAAACTGTAATGAATAGCATGAAACATCCTCAAAGGATTTAATTATTGAATCATGTGATAAGATTCAATGGGTTATGTTATAAATCACATAAAAAGTCATTGCACACATCAGACAAGGTTCTATCTTGTTTGCATCAAAAAATCAGGCACAGTAGCTTGAGTACGTCACTTAACGTGCTTTTTTTTGTAAATATTTCTGCTGTTCTTTACTGCCAGGATCTATAAAAGTAATTTGTAGAAGTAATGCATGCCCATTATGATCCACAATTAATACAAGCAGAAATGCCTTTGAAAAGCAAACGCTAGATGAACAGAGAAATAATGAAATTTACTGATACTCCTGACTGTATCTTTAGAAATAATTTGTTCTCTCAAAGTAAATAACCATTACTTAACAGGAAAAAAGATATTCACGTTATAATTCTATCAACTTAGTGTCCTCATCAGCTATTTGTCAATCCAATGATAACTGTACTTTTATAAGAAACACACTTTGGTATATGTAAAGTGTACATATACACACAAACACTTGTGAGTGTATACATAAAACACACACATACAGCTACATATACACTCACACATAATGCCAAAAAGTTCTGAAACATTACATATAAGAATTAGATCCATGATCACATATCTGTGGAGACGGTTTAATTACTAATAATTTTTTTTTAATACAACTTCCTGAAGAGAATTTTTTTTCAAATACATGACTCGCATTGGCTGTACAAACAATAATCAAGTATTTTCAATTTGTTAACAGCATTCACACATCCCGCCACCCCCACTTCCCAGATATACATGTATACTTAACCATGTGTGCTTCATATTCCACAGTGATGTAAATATAATAAGCTAAAACTTTTATATATAACTACATGCATGCACACACATACGTACAGAGTTTTTGAAAGTGAATTATGTAAAAACTGCTTCACTTTCCAAACATAGCTCTCAACCTTCCAGCGCCAAAATGAGGAACACTACCTCTCATAATGTGGAACAACCGTGCAAAATGTGGAACACTTACAAACAGGTTACTAACAACTTCAACTACGAAGCTCATAGGATTGTTAAAATGCAATATTTCTCCTTATATAATAATTCTTTTAATGGATTAATACAATTCAGTTGTATTTATCATGGATATCAGTTTAAAAAATTACTAATACTGGAGTACATAATAGACCATTTCAGTGTGGAACTTCAAGGTATATCAACTTTTTAAGACCCCAGATGAGGAACATTCCTCATAATGAGGTACGTTTCCAAGAAAATTAAAAAAGGCAACCAAGTGAATTTATTACTGAACTCTGATGACTTTCTTTAATGCTGTATTTGTATACAGATATATAAATACAAAAGTCTCTAGTTTACTGAAATTGTATATTAGCAATGACAAAACATTGGTCAAATTCAAAATGCAGCAGAGAAAGTAAATTTCAGATAATGATCAGCTGATGAGCTTCTCTTTGTTATCTAAATCTACCACACAAGAAAAGTGCACAGATATAAAGTCTGAAGTTACTGGTGTTCTAGTCTACAATAATGAGCAAAAGCATTCTCAAAACAGTCACACAACCATATGGGGGGTTCACTGCTATACAAATCACTGCATAATTGAATACAACACACATCAGAATGCATGAAAAATGTTCACATAATTAATTATATAAAACTTCAGACTCCAAAGATACAGGAAGTTAATAAAGGAGTCTTGTATCCTCAATATATCAAACATTATACAACAGACAGTTTATTTTGTATTTTTATCGAAACAAGCTAACCTTCAGATTAACGCAGGGCTGTGTGTATGCAACTACAAAACACCAGTAAACTAAATAGAACATACGAAGTGCAGCGAATACTTGATTTACAAAATGCAAAGGCCATTACAGGTATGCATATAAAAAAGACTTGCATAAATAATGTCCACAGAGTTACACAACGTACTGAAATAGAGCCACACGCATATTAACAATGCTTACCAGTCTTTCATTAACCTGTAGGCACAAAAACAGAAGGGCTAAAGCTAGTGCATGCGTCCCAACAATCTGACTTCACACCTTGTCAAATCGTGTTTGTCATTTATAATGACTTCCTGACTGAAATACCAATTCGTTCAGTACAGTTTTTTTCTGGGGGGAGGGGGCAAGGGGAAATAAACCAGCACAAATATTTCAGGTTTGTGAATTCTGACTGTGAACATATTACAGGAGGAATGCAACCACAGCAGGTTTAAGTGTTCAATGGCCTCTTGTCCATTGCTTAGCGTTTTAATCATCAATCACCGTTTCAGCACCAAAAGCTGAGGACAACGCTACATCACACCCAAGGGGTTCCCTCTGCAAATATTAACATTAACACGCTCATTTAATTCCTTCCAATGAAAGGACCAAAAAGCCAGCCCACATCTTGTATCTCTTAAATATGCTCTGGTAAAGACATACAATAAAAAATGCATAACACTGACGTGTAAACCATAAAACAACTCAGTACACATCGATATGAAGTGGAGTGCATCCCGTCCCTCCAAAAAAGAACTAACAAACATCAGTATCGCTGTGCATATATTGTCCATCTTGAACTGGAATCTGAAAACACAACGTGAAGCCTGCACTGCTCCCAAAGATTTATCACATTTTACCACAAATGTGTCAGTTTCCTGCTTGTCCGTATAACGTCACCAATAAAAATACAGACATACACTCTCTTAGATATACACATACTAAAAGAGAAGGCCCCTAGGGGCATCGGCAACATTGTTAGCTTGGCCTCCTCCGTGAAATAACTGAAATAAAAAACAGCATCTGGAAACAAGACCACTGCATGCAATTCCAGTCATGGCGTGCCTGCACATCTGAGCAGATCACATATAAAATCAATTGTTTTACGGCATACGCTGACAACAGCTATGAACAAGGGAAACAAGAAAAAGCTTCAACACCTAGGAACAAGGAGCACAAATTAAATGTTCCACTAAAGTCTAGAATAAAAATCAGGAAAAATAAAATGCCATCAAGCACGCATTTATATCCTAAGCGCTAAAAGACTGAGCGTACCGTAGCTGGCAGCTGCACACACAACAGCATCTGAACACGATTTTTTAAAAAAAAAAAAACATTAGTTTCATTATAGGACTTTGGGTAAGGGTCCCTTCTAACGCAGTGTTCACGATTACCTGCGCTGAGCTATAGCCCATCCCCCCAGCCCCTTATATACACCTGCCAAACGGGGATCATTTGCTCAGCACCTCAGAGAATATAACTGGTGTACCTATTTTACAAATTACATAACCCTTAACAGAGCAGGGAGAAGAGCTTGCAAAACACAGATCTTTATTTTTTTTTTAATTCAGACATATCTCAGCTTTGATTTACCCTGTTCATTGCTTCCAATTCGTGCACACCACGTCAACAACTAATTACTGAAGCTGCAGTTCAGACAAAAATAACACCAACTACAGCATAGCCCAACAACACAAAATACATGGGTTAAAGGGATACAGACAAATGTGTCAGAGGTTTAATTCAAAAGGCCGGCCAATATTTCCTAGTTGTAATGTGCCAGGAAAAGAAGCAGCAGCACAATTTCTGCAACAGAGCGCGCACACACTTGCACACACGCACTCACAAACTGTCATCAGCTCTCGTGCAGCTATTGAGAATCCAACGTGCACTCCCGCGGTACAAAATACAGTCGCCGTAAAATAACTCTATAGAGGCTTCAGACAGTAACAGTCAGCGGCATATGACATTACCTGTCAGTACTCCAACGCGGATTTGGTGGTCGTGGTTTGTTAAAATCATCCCTTCCGACGCCATGTTTCCCAAACTGCTGTCACCGAACAGACAGGGAAAATCGGGAAAGATAGCGAGCGAGCCTGATAGAGAGAGAAACAAGGGCCCGTCTTAGAGTGCCGAAAGCGTCGAACGCTAAAAAAAGCAGAGGTGATAGCCTCTAAGACTAAAATAAAGCAGTGCTGAAAGCATCGAACGGAACGCGCGCGCAGTATGATTCCAATTTCTAGACTTGGAGCTATTACTCGTGTGTCGTGTTCTGCTGCATTCCCAGCCTCTCTTGCTTACTGTGTTGATTCGCAGAATAAATAAAATTTTTACAATTTTATTAACTTTATGTTGCTAAGTGCAAGTAGTTCAAAAACAAGGATATACTCGGATTCCATTTCTGCTACAGACGTGAATGCCTAAAACTGGATTTGTGGGTGGTTGTGGTTTTGTCCGAAAAGCAGACAGTTCACACTACCATCCAAGGGCAAGGCTGAGGGTGGGCATCCAGGTGTTAGAAGCATGTTATAGTAGTATAACTTGTTTGGAGCAAAATATATGTATACACACACACATACTAGCCATAGCAATACTAGTTTTGTACTTATTTCAGCAAATAGCAATGGTACTCATACGCCAGATCAGTGACTGCTGTTTTGAAGTCGTCAAACAGCAGCAGGGATAAGTCACTTATTAACCTCACTGAGGAGTAATGGATCGCTGTCACTGTCCCTGACTTCACAGACCTTTATAATCTTGCTCTGCCTTTCAAAACAGTTTAATTTACTGGTAAATCATTAAGGATTACAGATAGTCAATAAATCCAGACATCAGAGTTTTATATTTCTTATTGTCCAAAAATGCATGTTGATGTAAAAGAGGTTATTGTATTAAATTTTTGAGTGAATTAGAATATATTTAAAATGTGTTCCTGATTCTGAACCTCTATTCTGCTATTATGTTTGGCACTGCACTGAAGTTGAGAGTTATAGTATCTGGTGTTTTGTCAGTATTTATAAAAACCCTGAAAAAGAAAATCATTGCTGTAGATTGAAAGCATCAGCTCTTCTTAAAATGCAAGGTTTGCTGTGACTCTGGGTAGCTGATATCTCTAATGCTTGCCTTGCTCATGTTCATTATCAGCTTTATC
>NC_056737.1:207727080-207732080 GCF_019279795.1 Protopterus annectens | reverse complement strand
TTTCATAAGCTTAACTTTGTCTTATCTGTATAGAACGCAGTACAGGATCTACACTGAGCTAAATATACCATCTTTTTACTATCATAATAGAATCTATGGTATAGCTTAATTACCCCAAATCCTTCTATAAATAAATCTGAACATTCAAGGATATAAGGACACTGCAGGCAATGGCCACACTTGACCATTCTTCCAAACCCTTCACCACTCAACAGCCTGTGAAGTAGCAGCTTAAAGCACATATCTTTTTTATATACTAATACAGGCTTTACACCAACATTGTCTACATACTCTGGATCAATACGAAAAACTTTCCAATTAGTCTCCATAATAGCCATGAGCTCATAAAAGTTAGCATTATATGGCTCTATTAGAAGCCATAGGTGGGTCATATCCCCCCTTTGGGGGTACTGGGGTCTCTACACCCATACCTAACAATGGGACAAAATATCCCACTCTCCTTTTCTCTCTAACATCATCAAAAATATTTAATAAGAAGTTCTCGGGGTATCCCCTCACCTTAAACATATTAAATAATTTGTTAAACTCATCACTAAATTCCCTTTCTCCAGTAATCATCCTGGCCAGCCTCACACATTGCTCTTTCAGTAGGGCTTTCTTTTGATGGCCAGGATGCATACTATCAAAATGAAGAAAATAATTAGAGTAGGTTGGTTTATGGTAAATGGTAGACTCAAAACAATTTATCTCCTTATTGACACGAATAGTAAGATCTAAAAAATTAACCAAGCTGCCCTTAATGTCCATAGTGAACCTAAGGAAGTTAGTGGTAGAGTGCAGGTAATCATAAAACTAGTTCAACCTCTCCTCGCTGTCCTTCCAGAAAAAAAATCATGTTATCCAAAAATCATCCGTAAAGGACCCAGGAATCGTGGAAAACAGAATTAATAACAAAATTCAGTTCCAAGAAAGAAAGGACCGCATTTGCAAACATGGGGGCACAAACTGCCTCCACGGCTACCCCCTTTTTCTGCCTGAATAATTGATTCTCAAATGTTAAGGAATTCTTCTCTATGATCAAGGTCATAAAGTTCCTTATGATATCAGCCTTATTTTTATCCATACCTGCAAGAAAAAAACAGTCATAAAAACCAATCAATTCCGATATCAGGAGGAATAACTGAATACAGATCTTGTATATCCATGATAACAAAAATCAAGTTCTCACATAACACACCATCCGATATCCTCCTTAGAAAATCCCAAGAGTCCTTCAGAATACAAGGGTTGTTAACAAAAACGTCCTTCATACAATTATCTAAATATTTGGCTAGAAGGAAAGTCTTAGATGCTTTAGCATCAATTATTGGACACATTGATGAATCAGTGAGGTTTTTATGTATCTTGGGCTACCAAAAATGGTGTGGATTTCTGGGTTATGGAACAAAACATAATCAAATGCTTCCTTTGTAATCTCCTCATTAAGTAACATTTCTTCCAAAATAAGATCAATATTCCTATATGCTGTATTCAACTGGTTAATTGAAATTTCCTCATAAATATCAGTATATAACAAACTTAACATTTTATTGACATTATAATTCGAGTCTATAACCACCAACCCCCCATCTTTATCAGCATTCATGACCCTAACCTGCTTGTTATTAATAATCTAAATAATAGAGCATTCCATCCTTATTAAGATTCTGAGGACTTTAAGTAAACCCTAAAATCATTCTCACACAATTTTTCAAATAAAGAAACAATGGGGTGCATTGGGGGGTTAAATACACTTGGTCTTTTTGTGCTATAATCAACAGCATGTCCTACATTCTCCTTAAAATAAAAAGCACAGTTCAGTTTCCTTATAAACAGTTTAAACTGAATAAACAATTCATCAATTCTTGCTTTCCGTACAGGTACAAAAGAAAGCCCACATTCAAAAAGGTTAGCCCATGTTACATTGACCTCAACATTGCTGTAATTGTACAATTTAAAATCACCTTTATCATTAAGTACAATATGACAGTCCCTTAATTCCTCTCCCAATAATTCATTATGTCCCTCCCCCATCCCTCTCCCCTTATAGGGGAAATGGGGGAGTGGTTGTCTATTGTCTGGATCATGTTGATTGTGAACATTCCTGCCCCTGTGCTCCAACAGTCTCTGTGACCTTCTCAAAGGGGTTGCCCTAAAGGGTACTCATCCTGATTCACTTCGGGGCCTTCAACCTGTTGAAAATCCTTCAGATTGTCATTGGATTGAAGACTAACATAAGGGTGCATATCCCCCATAGGGGATTTAGGAGGGTAGGCATATCCTTTCTCATAATCAACCTTATCCCCTGCCAGCTTTTTGGTCTTTTTGTTTTTCATGTCCAATATGTCCCCTTCAATCTTAACCAATAATGATTTATAGTGTTCTTTTTTGGTATTGAACAGTAAATCTTTATGAATACTCGAATCACGCCTTTCAGTGTCTAACAAAAGGCCAGCCATTTGCCTTTCATAATCCTTAATTAAAACCTTTAAGAGTTCGCAGCCATGATGATTGAATAAGGAAATTAGCTTGTTATGAAGACAAGAATCTTTCACCAACCCCATTAGGTAATTCCAAAAACATAACCCCTTAGGTATAATTTGTAATCGCAAGCATTCTTTTAAGTAACTAACCTCTAATTGCAGCTTCCTATACTTTCATACCAGCAGTGAAAAAACATCCAACTGCTTCTCAAGGGAGCAAAAACTTTCATTAGATGGTTGTCAAACCATTTCCCAAAAGAAACTAGAATTAAACAAATGCTGTATATTACGGCAGCCGATACTCCCTCCACTTGCATCTGCACAGCTGTTACTCAACCCAGGAAGTGCCTAGCTGCTCAAATGAAGTGATGGCATGTTGGTTAGTCCAGCCCTTTCCCTCTGAGCCAGAGTAATAATGCTGAAGTCTGAAACTTGTGAATTAAAACCACTCGGGCCACTCAGACCGCAGTTTTGCTGTTCATTAGCAAAACCAGCACAAGAGAGATGTGGCAAACGTTGGGTCAATTCCCCAATCAATAAAGTAAGGTCACCCAGGGATGTAGCAATCCTGAAACTGGTGACCATTTCCTTCAACTCTTGTTTCACCTTTCATAAGACAAACCATGTATCTAAAATAGAACACAAACTTAGAAAAACACAAAAAGAAGGCGAATACTAGAAAGCCGGTTAGACATTTATTTAGTGCTTTTGTCCAGTAGTAAACAGGACTTCATCAGAATAAAGCACCAGATTTTCCCACAGTCTTAAATAAAAGCATCTTAAATCAATTAAACAATTAACACCATTCATAATTAAAGTAACTCATTAGACAAAAATACAATTGCTAAAACCATACATAACTAATACCCTTCTTATACATGTTAATAAATCTATATAGTAATAAAAAGCAAAAATCAGCATTAATGTATGTAAACATATGTATAAATACATGTGTAAAAAACCTCAAATAAACATAGCAGCTTTAAGCCTTAACACACCGGATAAAGAAATTGCTTCATTTAAACCAGGGTAATTGTTGGTCCTTGTTTTCAGTTGCTATTTAAGTTCTAAATATTCTAAAAAATCTTCTACTGGACCACCCCTCTGATCCAGGTTAGCTTCATCAATAACAGTAAATCTAAAACCATGTCCTGGATTATGCACCAGATGTTTATATAATGCATTCCTATTGTATTTCTTTGCAATGTTTTTACACATCTATTTATACATATTTTGCATTCATTAATGCTGATTTTTGGTTTTTATTAATATATGGCTTTATTAACATGTATAGGAAGGGGGTTAGTTATGTATAGTTTTAGCAATTGTATTTTTATATAATGAGTTACTTTAATTATGAATGGTGTTAATTGTTTAATTGATTTAAGATGCTTGCATTTAAGACTGTGGGGAGATGTTCTTTATTCTGAAGAAGTCCGGTTTAGTATTGGACAAAAGTGCTAAATAAATTTTATTATTTTAACCGGCTTTCTAGTATTAGCCTACGTTTTGTGTTTATATATATATATATATATATATATATATATATATATATATATGTGTGTGTGTGTGTGTGTGTGTGTGTATGTATATGTGTGTATGTATGTGTGTGTGTGTGTGTGTGTGTGTGTGTGTGTGTGTGTGTATCCCTCTGAGAAAGAGGAAAGCTCACAAGAGTGAATGTTGAAAGACCAAGGTAGAAACATTTAAAATCTGAAAGACCGAAAAGCCAAAAAAATAAAATCTACATTTTTGGAAAGGAGCAATCCCCACACCCCCTGCTAACTATATGTCCAAACCTTGACATCCCAACATCCCAGTACAGAGAGGAAAGGAGCAAAACCTCAATCCTCACTGTTCTGCAATCCTGCACAATCATGGTATTTGTTGTTCAACCTTCTGTGTTTTTGGCATTCCTGGTTCCGTCTTTTGATGTGTGCTATTGTGAGCTTTCCTCCTTCTGACAGGGAACCACATAAATATATGTATGTGTGTATATATATATATATATATATATATATATATATATATATATATAGGTATATATAGATATACCCCGGGATTCATGAAGCTCTGCGCAAGGCCGGCGTAAGGCCTGCGCCGGCGGTGCATGGAATATCCGGCGCAGTAGCGCCATATACATATTAATGAGAGTGCACCGGAATCACAGACACGTGCGTAGTGTACGTGAGCGAGCCCAGGTAGGATGCGTCTGGAGGCGTGTCTAAGCCGGCATGAGGTGAGCAACCTAATGTGCTGACAGCCACGGTCCGCCCACAATAGTAATGGCAGCAGCCAGGTCCTGTGCAGAATGAAACGCACATACAGTATGCAACATAGTCCCCGTCCCAAATTAACGGAGAAGCAAATAGAAGCCACGAAGGCATAAGTGTACCCGTCCAAGGAGCAAAGGATACGAATAAGACCGCTGTTAGTCCCGCAATGCACTGTCAGTGTTTACACTCATGGAAGGTGTACAGCCGCATGTCAGCGCCGCACCGACATAGGAGCAGCGAC
>NC_056737.1:207626278-207726580 GCF_019279795.1 Protopterus annectens | reverse complement strand
CAGCTTGTACATACTGTACCATCCGCCATTCCCCCTTTGTTTTCTGATCAGAAGATACAGGGGTATTGCATGGTGAATAGCGATTACTTTGTAGATGGGGAATTCCCTCTGTGACTTTACAGATATCTTCTGGTGTCCACGGTCTATACACCACGGGGGTTGGGTCCTGGCCTTCCTGTCCTGCATGAGGGTTCGGTACTTCAATTAATTGACAGATATCCTCACTCTGTTCTAGTGACTGTCTTCTTACTTGGGTGTTCCTAGGTATGTTACGAGTTCAGGATGTGGTTTCAATAGCTTCTGTTACATTTGGTCGTTGTGCTACCTCTGTTGCCACAGGATAACGTGTGGGGATTCAGCCTGCCCTCCCGCTTCATATCCTGGATGTGGTATCGGAGGTGGTAGGGTGTTGTGGGGGGGGGGCTATCGGTACTACTGTATTATGATCTTCTCTGTGTACGTATGATGCTTTGACATTTGTAGTGTTCTGTTCCCTTCAGTTCACTACCTCAATCCACCTATGTGCATGACGGATACCCAATTGTCGCTGTTTTGTCGCCTGCACATCTTAGGGCTGCCACCTTTTCAAATGCACAATGTGGGACATTAGTGTTCAGAACATGTAATTTTCCAGGAAAAAGCATACCCACGGCCAGTACATAGGACAGGATTTCACTTTTTGCCAGGAGAGCGACCAATTGTTGTAGCATTTCAGTTGCTTATTCTGTTTATTATGATATTTTGTTGTTCCAGATACATAATTACTGTTTTATGCTACCATTTTGAAATATATCTGGGAAATGTTTGTCCTGAGATTTCAGGACATTTGCCATTTGTTCGGTTTGTTTGCAGGACACAACTGGCCAAAGAGGGACTGTCCCTCTCAGGGTGGAACAGGTGTTTACCAGAGAACATGTGCATCACATTTTCAGGGATTACAATGTTTCAGTAACGATATTTTGTGTAATATACCATCAATGTCGTATTTATTACCCCATTTTGCTGGATAACTCACATTATGTGCTCTCTGCGATTGCATATACTTCACGTCACCCGTCAAACGCGGATCACATGATCTGTTTCTTCAATAATCTCCCATATCCTCTACACGACTGCTACGCCCTTCTCTCATACCACGTGGTGTCTCCTTCCCTGTATCCACTGTAGTGTCTACAATGACTATTTACTCTGCTGTGTGTTCCCTGACCTATGTTCAGATTTAACAGTATTTGGATAGGTCTTGACCCGCTATCACAACTGTTAACAGAAACACAATGTAGTCTGGTCCCTGATCTACAATAGAGACAAAGAGGCAAACACTCCTTACCTGAGCCTCCTGTTTAAGGCTGCACGATTTCTTCTTGGGATCCAGTTTTCCGCTTTTCAGCCACAGATCAGACAGTAAACAGCCTCTTTACACACAACAATTCAGTCGGAGGTCTTTTCATTCAAGAAGAACCATTTAGGCAAATTCTCCTGGGTAGATGTCTAACCAGCCATGCACTCTGACCTGTAGCTTACCAAGGGAATTCCGGATTACAAGGATCACAATGTCAAATAAGTTGTTAAAACCAGACTGTAGTTATCAGTAGGCTTTTCTAAGTGACAGTCAATAACACAGGAGGCTCGGGTTCATAAAGTTTTAGTAGTGTACACAGGCAGGCTAAATCATATACAGTCCAAGTATGAGAGTTTTGTCTGACTCTATACAGTAAGCAGTTTCTTTATATAGTGTTTACAATCAGCTTTTGCCCACCTTACTGACGTGGTCGGTCACAGGGCATTTCCATCACTATGGTCCACAATAGTCTATACATACGTGGGTGCTGGGGTCGTGCTTTTAAAATGTTTTCCCATGAGAATAACACAGCCTTGCAAGGCACCTTGTCAATTACACTGTCCTTCTGTGATTGTAACTGTTTCAAGGACCCTAGACTGTTCCGATACAGTACTCAGTTAATTTCTTAATACGTTGCTTTGTCTCTCTGGTAAGGAGTTGTACTGTTATCTTCGATTGAGCTCACAAGGCCATCCTCCTCAGAGGAAGGGGTGATGTTATGCTTGTACATACATTTATTGTTCTGTAACCCAGCAGATAATTAATGCTGACAGACATAAGCCTGCTGTACTGGTTACTGCCAGGATCAGAATTCCATCACACTACAGCTTAGCTTCACCAATTACATGCAGGCTTACTTCTACTGCCATATTGTACGGTACAATTCAATGCATTATATAGTATTTCGAGTCTAAACTGGCACTTCATATGTGTTTCTATATATATTTTTCGAACAACATCCATCCGGCCATTTACATGTTGTTCCGTCCTTTACCTTGACCGTGTGTATTTGGCCGTCCGGCAACGCTACTCTCCACATGTGATGTCCCACCTTCCCCTTCTTTGCCTGTAGCACCCTGTTAGGACGTCCTGTTTGATAGGCACATGTTCCGCTATATGTGATCGACTTCACTGCATAGCTAAACATCGATGCGGTGGTTCAACAACCCGACTTGTCCACATGTGTACAGTTATGTGCACCGTGTCGTATGCAAACCTATATGGTTTCGACGGGTACATACCACATGCGGGATGTACACATTCTGCAGACACATTCACATGCAGCCATTTACATATCTGTACCTGAGGTGGGTTGGTGACATGTGGGGTACGATTTGGCCGCGTGGCATTGCCTAACACAAACATCTTACCACATTTCAGGTATGCACATTGTGTGTGGGTGTATAGCTGCACACGGATGCTAGCAGGTTAGGTGCACAGGTGTACATGGGTGGGACTGACATGTACAATGAGGCTATTGTGTATTACATCCGAATGCATGGGTTCTGCTTCTGGATATTACACTTCAACATACGCCATCCAGTGTATGCGACAGAGACGTTGCTGGGTGTGGGATATGTTGCTATGCACATGTTTGCCTGTGTTTAAGGTATCTTGATTCCTTACTGTTGTTATGTCGACACAGCTACCCGGCTATGTACTCTCACAACTGCTTGTGACCATTATGGTTGGCACCTTTTCCAATGCCCATAGTGGGGCATGTTATGTGGAAACTTCGGAATTTGCAGGACTACACATACCCACGGCAAGTGCAGTTGACAGAACTTCACTTGTTTGCCATACTATGTTTATTCTGTAAGCATTTGGGTTCCTTATTCATTTTCTTATGCCATGTATGTGTTTCATATACAAATGTATATGTTTTATACTACTATTACATGTATATTGCGGGAATATTTTTGGCAGGGGATCAGAGGTCATTTTCCATTTTTCTGATTGTTGCAGGGACACAACTGTCCAATCAGGGACTGTCCATGGCACATTGGGACAGCTGGTAACCCTGGTGACCATGCCCATGTCGCTACTGGGGTTGCCACCTTTTCCAGTTTCCAAGCTGGGATATTTCCGGGACTCACATCTGACTTTACAGGCCGACACATACACACGGTCAGTATATAGCATAGAACTTCACTTGTTTGCCTAAGTAAAAGCTTATTGTTGTGGCAATTTGCTTGCTTATTCTGTTTCTTGTGACATTTAGGTATTTCAGTTACAGAAATGACCATTTCATGCTACCATTACATTAAATACGGGATATCATTATGTCCTACAATCTTAGCACATTTGCCATTTTTAATACGTTTTTTCGGGACACAACTGCCCATAGAGAGACTGCCCCACCCAAAGTGGGACAGGTGGTGACCTTAGTCGCTGCTCCTATGTTGGTGCGGCGCACTGACATGCTGCTGTACACCTTCTCTGAGTGTAACCACTGACAGTGCATTGCGGGACAAATGCGGTCATATGCGTATCCTTTGCTCCTTGGATGGGTACACTTAAGCCTTCGTGGCTTGTATTTGCTTCTCCGTTTATTTGTGACGGGTACTATGCTGCATACTCTACGTGCGTTTCATTCTGCACGGGACCTGGCTGCTGCCATTACTATTATGGGCGGACCGTGGCTGTCAGCACATTAGGTTGCTCACCTCATGCCGGCTTAGACACGCCTCCAGACGCATCCTACCTGGGCTCGCTCACGTACACTACGCACGTGTCTGTGGTTGCGGTGCACTCTCATTAATATGCATATGGCGCTACTGCACCGGCTATTCACTGCACCGCCGGCGCAGACCTTACGCCGGCCTTGCGCCGAGCTTCATGAATCCCGGGGATAATCAATTTAAATTAAATATGTATTTACATAAATAAAAATTAATAAAATAGGTTTAGGATTTGTATTTATCCTATATGTTTTTTAAAACAATATTTACAACTCATGATGCACTTTAATGGACAAGAAATGATGAATTGGTTTTAATTTAATATACATGGTATAATTTTTATTTATGTAAATACATATTTAATTTAAATTGATTATGTTTATATACCTATATAAAAAATACATGGAATACTATACATAATAATAAATGTTGCATGTTTTTTATAAATATGTAAAACAATTGGTTAACAAAGTGTTCACAAAAAGCTGCCTTAAATGGAAAAGAAATGAAAAATATGTGGAAACCATGCTGTTTCTTTAATACAACTGGCAACTGAAAGAAGTAATTGAACAATTAATCAATCAATTTATTTTTTAGTAAGTATTTAAGGGAGTTGAATTATTCATGTAATGGATTCTGATGAAGTCGAGTTATTGTAGATGAAAGCGCGCTCAATCCCAGTTCTGTGTTTTGGCTGTAACGTTCTTACTATTAAACTATGTTCGTTGGTTCCTGACGAGTGGCATTGCAGTTTTTTCGACCTTAGCCTTGGAGCAATAGGTTGTATTTTTACCTCATTACACACTGGTGGTATATTCATTTGGAGGAATTACCCTTTATGGTAAAGCCAGCGGATATTTGTGACTTTGTTTGTGTAATTTCCTTTCGTGGAGGAGTATTGGAGGAGTGTGGTTATTTGTTTTTTCCGCTAGCGTTACGAGGGGAATCCTATGGAAGGTGACAATTCTTTGCTAAGCCAATTGGTTAGGCTTATACAAAACCATTCGCAAGGCAATGTCACCGGCGAGAGTTTATTGGGGTCTGGAGACTCTATTCCATGTGGTCAAGGTAACGGTGAAGGAAGTCGGAGACCAGTGATGACCTCACGATCCACGCCGGATGACAATGATGGTGCGACTGGCAGCAGTAATGGAGAACACTCGGGGAACCAAGTTCGAGAGAAAGGATTTAATTCTACAGTGTCTTCTAAAAAGAATGGGGCTTTTGAAGCATACAACAATATTATGTTCGACGAATGGTTAGACAAATCGTTTTCTTGGACTATGAAGGAAACAGAGGAAATGCCCAAGGATAACTACACTTTTAAAGATAAATGTAAGCAGTTTGAGTTTGACTTAAACAAATACAGAAATGTTTGTCTTGAAAATTGGTATCTCACGCAATGTGTTGAGCGGAATATAGTACCGAAGGGACTGAGGTTAAATAAGTACCCCAACAACATCAGGGGGAATGAACATTTATTCAAAACTATTTCAGACATTTTAAATGAGTGTGGTATTTCCATACTGAAGGCAATGATTAATAATAATATGGAAATTTTGAAAGATAGTAAAAAGAAAATTGATAAGTTGCAGCATGACATAAGTAATGATTTGTTTTTTACTGTACGAGAATATAAAAATTTATACTGCAAAGTGTTGCATGATGTTGATTTTAATGTGACTAAAAATTACAAAAGGAAGCTAGGGAAATTGGAACGCGATTTGCGTGATTATAAAGAGGGTAGGGCCTATATTGACCCCAATAAATATTACAAGAAGAAGTCCCCTTACGGATATTCTTCCCCTGGGGGAAGGGGTGGGGGAAGTCGGCCTGATTATGAATACAATACTAACAACACTAGGTTTTATGTTCAAGAGGTTGGACCGATTCATAACTATTTTGATGATGAACAAACAAAAGGAATGGGTAATGATGAATTAGACCATTTTGTCCCTTTAGGGGAGGGGAAGGAGGGTCCTCGAAGGTCAGAAAGACTGAGGAAACAGAACAGACCCTCCTCATATGCAGAAGCAACGGGGAATTATTACCCAAGGAAACAACATGGGGGTAATGCATACAGATAGAACCAGGGAATGCGACCCCTATTTGTTTAGAAACAGGTATAGGGGATGTTCATGAGAAAGTAATATCAGTAGAAAATAATTATACTCCCACAAACATAGATACTGATAGTACCCGAGATTCCCAATATTTAATAGAGGAAGCTGAGCGATTGGATATGAGTATGGACAACTTGACCCACCAGGGGAGATGTAAAATTAGTACTGAAAGTAATTTTTATATATATAATTTTACAGATTTAGAAGTTACACCTGTTTTTTTGGCCTCTTTACAAAAGGGTTTTCCTTTATACCAGTTAAGAAACCAAAGATTGAACAAATTTTACTTGATATTAAGTTGTTTGCAAGGAAATTGAACCTGAAATCCACATTTAAGCAAGATGAACATGAGGTGGTTAATACACTTAAAAGAAAAAGTGTATTTAATCCCCCTTTACAACAGGAAATTCACCATTTTGAGACGCATGTAACAAATATGGTGAGGGAAGGCTTTAAACATAAAGATGGGATAATAGAATATAGTAATTTGAAAAAAGAAGAAATTAAAGTGTTAAAGATGTTACAAAACAATGAAAAAATTAGAATTATGAAGCCTGACAAAGGGGGAGGGGTGGTCTTGATGGATGTATGGGATTATACTCATAGGATGCTGGAAATCCTGAACACAGGTGGTAGATACCAGATAGCTTCCAAAAATGAAATGAATATAAGTTATAAGAAGATAGATTATTACTTAGAAGATAATCTTCTGCAAGGAAGCATAGATTTGGAATTATATAATTATTTAAAAGTAACCAAACCAGTGATCCCAGAGATTTTTGGCATCCCCAAAATACATAAAGATGCCAACAATCCGCCCCTTAGGCCTATTGTGACATCTCAGTGTTCAAAAACACAGACCTTGGCTATTTATGTGGATACCAAGTTAAAACACTTTTATAGTGACTACCCACATATACTTATTGATTCTTGGGATTTCCTTGCTAAATTTAATACAGTTACATACCATGAAAGGTATATTTTTACAACAATTGATGTTGTAGACCTATTTTCAGTAATACCGCATGATATAGGTCTATCTTGGTTTGAACATATGATGGGTGAATTTAGATTTTTAAACAGTAATGATTTTAGACTAATACTTGAAAATATGGAACTAGTGTTAAAAAATAATTTTATTTATTTTCAAGGGGATATTTACCACCAGATAGGTGGGGTAGCAATGGGGTCTTCATGTGCCCCCATCTATGCTAATATCATTATGCTTTATTGGGAGCTTGAATATATGTTCAAATCTAATTTTTGGAAATATGTTGTAAAATATTTTCGATTTTTGGACGATATTTTCATTGTTTGGAGTGGTACACAAGAACAGATAGAAGAATTTCTTGAGTATTTACATACCACTACCAACTTTTTAAGGTTTACTTTTCAATATGATTTTGATAAAGTTAACTATCTAGATGTAACAATTGAAAAAAATAAGATAAAGAAACGGTATGAATCAAGGATTTTTAGAAAGGGTTGTTTTTCAAACTCATATGTACATTTTGAAAGTGACCACCCCTTATTCTTAAGAAGGAATATTATCAAAGGCCAGATGATCAGGGCCTCACGGATGACGAGTGAAAATACTAAGTGTATTGAGGAAATGGAAATTATAGAAAAGTTATTTTTGGAAAGAGGGTATCCATCGAGACTTATTAAGAGTGTTAAAAAAGAAATTTTGAAGAAGAGGAGGAGTCATTTTCCACCACTTTTATTGGATAATGAATCTAGTAATGGAGGGGTGGTGGTTGATTTTAGGAAAGACAAAAAGCAACAAACCAATGTGAGTGAATTACCTCGGTTAACTCTTACATACTACAAAGGAATAAGTTGGATACAAAAAGGTATTAATGAGATCTGGAGAGTCTTTTCTAAACTTAACACCAGTTGTGAGATTTTCCAGCAAACAATAAAATTTGGTTACAGGAAAAATACAAATTTTAAAAAACTTTTTGAGATAAAAAAGTTACCTGGTTCTAGTGGAGCACAACAAAAAGTGGGGACGCACAAATGTGGGAGATGTGCGCAGTGTTCCTTTATTACAGGGGAAAAAGAGCTCTTGTTAAGTGATATAGGTGAAAAATTGTCGAGCAAAGGATACTACACCTGCCAAACTAAGGGAGTAGTCTATTTAGCACATTGTTTGGCATGTAGAAAATACTACGTTGGTAAGACCGAACGTAGGTTAAAACAACGTATCTATGAACATATGAGGGATATTAATAGGGGCAACGACAATAATGCATTATATAGGCACACCACCATATGTAAAAATGCGAACATAAAATTTTGGGTTTTAGAAGAGGTTAAGATGGGAGATAGGGGAGGGGACTGGCAATCCCTACTGGAATACAGAGAATTAGTTTGGCAACTCAGGTTGGATGCCTGCGGTTCCAGTGGGATGAACGACCATCTTTCTATTAAGCCAGCACTGAGACTGTTGGCAAACAATCCCAAATTGAAATGATGTAACCTTGTATTTGGTTACATGACTAGCCTAGGTTTTTATGTATCTATGTATGTGTTTTTTATGGATATTTTATTATTTAATAAAATAGGTTTAGGATTTGTATTTATCCTATATGTTTTTTAAAACAATATTTACAACTCATGATGCACTTTAATGGACAAGAAATGATGAATTGGTTTTAATTTAATATACATGGAATAATTTTTATTTATGTAAATACATATTTAATTTAAATTGATTATGTTTATATACCTATATAAAAAATACATGGAATACTATATATAATAATAAATGTTGCATGATTTTTATAAATATGTAAAACAATTGGTTAACAAAGTGTTCACAAAAAGCTGCCTTAAATGGAAAAGAAATGAAAAATATGTGGAAACCATGCTGTTTCTTTAATACAACTGGCAACTGAAAGAAGTAATTGAACAATTAATCAATCAATTTATTTTTTAGTAAGTATTTAAGGGAGTTGAATTATTCATGTAATGGATTCTGATGAAGTCGAGTTATTGTAGATGAAAGCGCACTCAATCCCAGTTCTGTGTTTTGGCTGTAACGTTCTTACTATTAAACTATATTCGTTGGTTCCTGACGAGTGGCATTGCAGTTTTTTCGACCTTAGCCTTGGAGCAATAGGTTGTATTTTTACCTCATTACACACTGGTGGTATATTCATTTGGAGGAATTACCCTTTATGGTAAAGCCAGCGGATATTTGTGACTTTGTTTGTGTAATTTCCTTTCGTGGAGGAGTATTGGAGGAGTGTGGTTATTTGACTTTTCTCCCTTATACCTTCAGGTATTTTTAAATACCATAGCTGGTATTTTCTCCCTACTTGCCTTTACTTAGTTGTGCGTGTGTGTGTGTATGTGTGTGTGCATTGTGGCCCTTGTCTTTTATGTAATGGCCGACAAACCCTCCAAAGGCACTTCTTGGTTCAAGAAGTGTCAAAAATGTGGCACGAAGATGCCAAATTCGGATGGACACACTCTTTGTGTATATTGTCTTGGTGTGGTCCATCTACAAGAGGACTGTGCTATCTGTCACAACTTTAGCCACAGGACTTTGATCGAATGTAAAAATAAGCTATTTTTGAAAGGTTTGCTTAAGTCGAACTTTGATGAGTACTTATCTGGTCCAAAAACTGAAGCCAGTTCATCGTCTTCTTCTTCCTCTTCATCCAAACCTAAGAAAAGAAGTCAGTCAATCCCAACACCTTCATTGGAACTGCCAACTAAAATTTCCAAGTCTTCCTTGGTGCCAACAGATTCTTTTGAACCAGTGGGCCAAAATGTTCAATCCTTGGTGCCAGTGGTGCCTGTTTCTGCACCAACTTCTTCAGCACCAAAGTCATCAGTGCCAACACCAACTAAAGATACTTCGTCAGTTTCGGCCAAGCATCTGGAACCGAAGGAACCTTCACTCATATTTATTTCATTTTTTATGCGTACCAAACTGCAGAATAAACTAGCGAAAAAACACATAAAGGCAAGTGTGGTCCAAACAAGGTAACTCAGCAGGCAATAAATGTTGAAGTTCCAATTTAATGAGCACTTTAGAAGGGGTCAGTGCCCCAACTTCATCAGACAAAATACAACTCTAACATCCTGTCTTTATATACTCATTCATTCACTAATTAATTATTCAGTTATCAAACTGTGTTACCTCATATTATCTAAAATTTTCTTTCATTAAAAACATGCAATTTTAAAATATAGCATTTATTCATACTTGTGTAACTTGAACTAATGCAAACAATCTATACACACTACTATTAAAAACAAAAATGAATAAAATAAAATAAAATATATTATATTTTGCTACTTGTTATGCTACTTGTTATTAAAGGCCTTGGCATCACATACTAATGCAACCCCTAGTTGCAAAAACATTATTTAGCACCGAATAGCACAAGCGTCATCCACCCTTAGAAACTGCTTTTTCATTGTTATTAGAAGCCGCATTAAATGCAATTGACACTTGCATAATACATGTATCTAAACACATATCATCTTACTATGCTTCGATTATAAACTTCATAATTGTAGAAAATGTGTTTTAAAGTATATGTGTCTGTATCCTTAGAACTATCACCTTATATCTGCTCCTATATCTGTGATATAATCATTTATACATTATATACAACTAAAATCCCTTATCTATAAACCATTACCAAAATACACACATATATATATATATATATATATATATATATATATATATATATATATCTGTATTTTTACTTTAACCCACTATTTTTTATTAGCATTATATGTGTATATTTAGTACTCTACCTTTTTTGGACCACACTTGCCTTTGTGTGTTTTTTCGCTAGATTTTTTATTTTTTTTATTTATTGCATTTGTTTACCAGGAAAGTCCAGTGGGCCTAAAAACCCATTTTCAGTGGAGGCCTGGGGAGAAAAGCTCCAACAACAACACAGACATAGAAAATATTAAGCATTAATTGGTACAAAAAGTAGATACGGTGTTACATGTAGTGATTGCAGTAATATATACAAAATATGTACATAAAAGCAGGAATTTTATTGGTTGCCAGATGAATTCATTCAGAGAAGTATAAATAGAGATATATTAATGAGCATTACTGTACCAGTATCAACAAGTGAAAAATAATAATTGTGAAGAAAATATCATCAGTCAGCGGTAGCAAAAAGCAGTTTAGTTATCATACAAGGAGAAGGAGGAGGTTAGGTTATAGAGCAGGTACATAGCTGGTATTTTCTCCCTACTTGCCTTTACTTAGTAAAAAAAAAAGCCCTTTCCTTTCTCTCACTTGTTACTATGACTGTGCAAGTGTTTTTGTGTGTGTGTGTGTGTGTGTGTGTGTGTGTGTGTGTGTGTGTGTGTGTGTGTTTGTTTGCATTGTGGCCCTTGTCTTTTATGTAATGGCCGACAAACCCTCCAAAGGCACTTCTTGGTTCAAGAAGTGTCAAAAATGTGGCACGAAGATGCCAAATTCGGATGGACACACTCTTTGTGTGTATTGTCTTGGTGTGGTCCATCTACAAGAGGACTGTGCTATCTGTCACAACTTTAGCCACAGGACTTTGATCGAATGTAAATATAAGCTAGTTTTGAAAGGTTTGCTTAAGTCGGACTTTGATGAGTACTTGTCTGGTCCAAAAACTGAAGCCAGTTCGTCGTCTTCTTCTTCTTCCTCTTCATCCAAACCTAAGAAAAGAAGTCAGTCAATTCCGACACCTTCATTGGAACTGCCAACTAAAATTGCCAAGTCTTCTTTGGTGCCGACAGCTTCTTTTGAACCAGTGGGCCAAAATGTTCAATCCTCGGTGACAGTGGTGCCTGTTTCTGCACTAACGTCTTCAGCACCAAAGTCATCAGTGCCGACACCAACTAAAGATACTTTGTCAGTTTCGGCCAAGCATCCGGAACCAAAGGAACCTTCACTCATATTTATTTCATTTTTTATTTTTTTATTTATTGCATTTGTTTACCAGGAAAGTCCAGTGGGCCTAAAAGAACCCATTTTCAGTGGAGGCCTGGGGAGAAAAGCTCCAACAAAAACACAGACATATGTACATAAAAGCAGGAATTTTATTGGTTGCCAGATGAATTCATTCAGAGAAGTATAAAAAGAGATATAATAATGAGCATTATTGTACCAGTATCAACAAGTGAAAAATAATAATTGTGAAGAAAATATCATCAGTCAGCGGTAGCAAAAAGCAGTTTAGTTATCATATAAGGAGAAGGAGGTTAGGTTATAGAGCAGGTACATAGCCTGGAAGAGTTGAGATGATCTTTCAGTATTTGTTTGAAGATGCTGGTGCTGCCTGTGTTTCTTATAGAAGGTGGAACTGAGTTCCATAGTTTGGTGATGGTGAAGGAGTAGAGGAGTTGACCAGCAGGTAAGGTGAGCATTTCTACTTTTAGAAGTAGATGATTTCAAGATCTTAGTTGCCTACTGGGTTGGTATTGGGCAGGTAGTGTCGAGAGAGCAGGACAGTCTGTGAGTCTTTAGATTATTTTGTGCACTTTAGTTAGTTGGGTGAATGAGAGATGGGGGGGGGGCTCCAGCCAGCCTAATTGTTTCAGTGAGTTACAGTGGTGTGATGAGAATTTGGCCTTGGTGGCAAATTTGGCTATTCTGTTGTAACACATATCAAGTTTGGATTTTACAGAATTTTGGATATTAGTGAGGAGAGGGGTGCCATAAAGGAGAGAGGGTAATAAAAAGGTGGTTGCAAGGGTTTGTAAAGTAGAGAAGCTAAGAAAGTGTTGGTGCCTGTAGAGCATACCGAGCTTTTGGTGTGGGTTTTTTTTATTGTTATTGTTTATGTGTAGGTCAAAGTTAAGGATTTCAACTATAATAATGCCTAGTAGTTTAGTGTGTGTTACAACTTCTATAGTGGAATTGTCTTGGGCATGTATAGTGAAGAGTCTTTTTATCCAAGGGATTGGTTTTCTTAGGGGTAAAAAAGTATTAATTTAGTTTTTTTCAGATTTTAGGGCAAGATGATTGTTAAGCATCCAAGATTCAGTAGAGGTGAGGGCATTCTGGGTGATTTGCTGGGGTACAGAGCTGGAACTAGCAGTGCATATTATAGTAGAGTCGTCAGCATACTGGATTACTGAGCATTGTAGGAGAGTGGAGTGAAAGTTGTTAATAAAGATGCTAAATAAGAGAGGACCAAGCATGGAGCCTTGGGATACCCCTACTGAAGCATTGAGGAAGAGAGAGTAAGATTGTTGCTATTTGGTGGATTACTGCCTATTGGAGAGAGATAGCTATTGAACCATTGTAGGGTAGGTGGGGAATGTGGAGGGAAGATAGTTTAAGGAAGCGGATGGTGTGGGAAGTGGTATCAAAAGCTTTGGGGAGCACTAGGAAAAGAGAAGTGATTATCTTGCCAGCATCCCATGCTCGGTTAACTGTATCAAGGAAGCAGAGGAGGACAGTGGTGGTGCTGTGTCTTGCTCTGAAACCATGCTGAGTGGGTGAGAGGATTTGGTTTTCAAGCAGCTAGTTGAGGAGTTGGGCATGGATGCATTTTACTAGTATTTTAGAGAGGGGTGAAAGAATTGCTATGGGCTGAAATGTTGTGGTGCCTGTGTTGGTACCGCCTTTGTGTAAAGGGAGAATGTAAGCTTTTTTCCAGATGTCTGAGACTATAGATTCTTTAATTCATCTCTTAACGAATATGCTGATGGGATAGGCTATAGAGTTTGCAGCTAGCTGCAGGAAGTGTGGGGATAGATTGTCAGGGGCCAGAGTACAGGGTTTTAGCTTTTTTATTGTGATGGTGGGTATGGGGGAGAATTTTAGGTTAGACTTGAGGGTAGGATTGTTTTCTGGGATGATATGGTCATCAGCTGTCTTGGTGGTGGTGGTGGTGGTGTTAGATGTAGGAAAGGTGGTAGTTAGGTTAGCTTTGGTGTCAATGAAGTAAGAATTGAAGGGGGTGGCAAGTTTGGCAGCAGTTTTGTCCGGCTCAGGGGATGGGTTGCTTTGAGAGCCTGGCTGTAATAGTTGGTTAATGGAGGACCAGAATTTTTGGGATTATCTTTATGTTGGATTTGTAGGTGGGGGTAGTGTGCTTTTTTATCACTGGTTATTAGTCATTTTGCCTGGTTACAAAGTTGCTTGTATTGTAGTAGAGTTGAGGAGTCTTTGTTTTTCTGCCATGATTTCCAGATTTTATCCCTTGTGAACATGACTTCTTTGGTGGATATTGAGAGCCAGCCTGCATGGTTATGTTTAATTCATTTTTGGCGGGTGGGTGCTTGCCTATTTAGGATGTCTAGGAATGTTGAATTAAATAATTCAGTAGCCTCATTATGTAGTATGGATTTGAGGGGCTCCCAATTTACTTTTGCTAAGATTTTATTAACTATGGATGGTTGGAACTTTGTCAAATTCAAGGTTGATTTATATTGGTGTTGGCCTGGGGTTGGGGTAGATTTGCGTAGGCTATATGCTGGGTTGTGGTCCTAATGGAATTAGGTAATATGCCTGCAGTGGTAATATTGTTAGGATTGAACACTAATATCCAGTCTATTGTGGAGCCCCAGTTGCTATTTTTGTGGGGTCTGGTGATGTCTTGAATTAACTGGGAGAAGTTGTAAAGGTTTATGTTTTTGAGGGGTTCTTTTGGGCAATGTCTAACCATCACCTAGAATAATGATTTCCTTGTCTGTGTTTTGGGATGTCCAGGCAAGTATGTTCTCTAATATTGGTATGTTGTTTACTGGAGGAATATACAGTGGGATTATGCAAATGTGTTGGTTTTGAGTAGGGAATTAACGTATATTTGCTAGGGAAGAGTATTGCTACTCCTTCTCCTTTCTTGTGGGACCGATCGACTGTTAGGCATGAGTAGCCTTGTTTACATTTGATTTCAACCAGGTTTCAGTAGCTGCTATAATATCAGGGTTGTTTTGTGAAATCCATGCCTAGAGTTCAGGTATATTATTTCTAAGGCTTTGGAGATTTATGGCTGATAGCATGAGTGATTTGCTAGGTTTGCTGAAGCTGGGGGCGGGGCTTGGGCCTGGGTTGGGTTGCATATCACTGCACTGGGATATAATGCTTTGGCAAATTATGTGGGTTATTATATTTCTACCACATGCCAGATATTCTCCCACCGGGGATCCTTTTGTGGACCATCCTCCCAGTCCTTTTTTGGAGACACATCCACCAAAATCTCCTGCTTCCTTAGTTTGATCCATCAAGAGTTTGTCTAAATCTGACATTATGAGACTGGTGGATCAGCTCCTTACAGCGATAGGATTATCCGTTCCACAGTTACTCTGGAACCTTACCATCTTCCACACCACTGATTATTCATCCTTTGACTCCACCTGAGTTTTCAGAGCCCTTGGCACTGACTCTCCAAGCTTCAACTGCTTTGGTGCTGGTCAGAGCCTCTTCACCAGCACCGTTAGCTTCCCTGATTTCTTCAGGTCTCTCAGACCCAGAGACCTCCAGAAGTCGAGGCTTTTTTCCAGTTATGAGGGGTGGGGTTCGACTTTGATCATTTTGGAGCCATCCATGCCCCTCGGTGTATTGGCATATGTAAGCTCGACTCTGGCATCAGCTTCAGAGGTGGCATATATAAGCTTGATTCTGGCTTCGGCTTTGGAGGTGGCTTCCTCGGTGTGGGGTGGGACCATGTTTCCAAAGGAGTCTATTTCAGTTCTGGGCTCCCATCCCTCTATGGGGTGGCCTGCCTTCCATGCTATGAAGAGGTCCTTGTCCATGGTGGACAAAAAGTCTATGCCATCCCTGTCGGTCCAAACTTCTTGTCCATCTCCTCGATCTGCACTTCCTCCAGTCTCTTCCCTGGGACAGAGGGCACTAAAGTCTCAGGATCAAACCACATTGGTTTTGTCATAGATGCCTCTCTGGAACACCCCACCAAAAAGGTACTTTCGAAGAGAAAGTGCAAGAGGAAGCACTTGGACTCCCCTGAAGAGTCCTTCACAGAAGATACTGATTTTGATGAGGGGGAAGGTTCCCCTAAGTCACCCCCTGATGATATTTCCTTCAAGGACATCCTACAAATTCTTAAACAGAGGGTTGGCTGGACTACCCTACAGCCTTCCTTGGAGGAATTGGTATACTTAGAGGCTTTTCCTGCCCAGCCCTCTATCTCTTGGATCTGTCCACCACCTGATGATCTTTTCAAGCTGATCACTCAGCGGGCTTGAAAGTTGCCTGACTCTGTCGAGCCAATCCCAAGGAGACCTGACTGTATTCTCTCTGCCCTTCAGGATCAACAACACTGGACCAAAGGAATTCCTGTGGACGCCAAGTGGCAGCCACCAGGAAGGAACTTGCCGACAAAATCCTACTATTCATCCTCCTAACAAAGAGTCTAGGACAATGGATAGATGTGGGAAGCTCTTATACACTTCATCGACTTTCGCCCTCAGGTCCCTGAATTACATGGCACACTTTACAAGGCTTCAAAGAGATCTGATTAAAGAGCTATAAGATACTCTTGCAGGAGTGGTAGCTGAAGGGGTTCGAGACAAAGTAACTTCTCAACTCACCACCCTAGAATCTGTCTCCAACTTTTCCATGAGGCTAATGACTCATGTTGCCCAAGGGATAACAAGATCAGCAGGTTCAGGTGTGGCGATCAGAAGATACACCTGGATGCACTTATGTGATGTCACAAAGCCATTTAAGTCTTTTTTCATCAATGCTTTGTTTGACGGAACTTCCCTATTTGGTCCCAAAGTTAAAGACACTCTAGCCAGATGTGAGAAAGATAGGAAGACCCTTTTGGCCATGGGTGTATGCTTTTCCACTCCTCAGTGGCCTTATTCCAGGAACTAGAGAAGTGGGAGACTATGGTTCAAAAAGTCCCAAGGACCTTTCCAGGAGTCACATGGCAATGACTTCCCCTGGGGCAGAGGGGGAAGTAATAATGGAAGACGCCACTCAAGAGGCAGAAACGGCCTATAGAATCAGGGTTCCAGGGATTCTTTCCCTGGTAACTCCTATCAGTGCTCCTGAAAGGAGTCCTGATTGCCTTCCTCTGGAGTCAGTCGGGGGATGATTATCCCTGCACCAATCTGCCTGGCTAAGGATAACAACCGACAAATGGGTGCAGAGGATTATAACCAGAGGTTACATGAGCCCCTTTTCAGAAGAACTAAAAAGACTAAAAACAATCCCAGACATTCTACCCAGTCACAGGGATGCAGCAGTCTTAGAAATTCAAAATCTGCTTGAAAAAAGAGTCATCCAAGCAGTCCCAAACAGACCAGAGAGGATCTGGGTTTTACTGAAAATTCTTTTTAATGCCAAAAAAAAATGGGGGACTGGAGACCAATTTTGGATCTCAGTCATTTGAACAAACTGTTCAGCAAACCAAATTCTGGATGGTCTTGGTTCAGTCTATACTTCTGTTCTTGGAAAAAGATGATTGGATGTGCTCAGTAGATCTTCGGGATGCATATTACCATATAAAAATGGACAAGCAGTCCAGAAGATACCTGCACTTAGCAGTCCAGAAGATACCTGCACTTCTGGCTGGGAGCCAGCTACTATCAGTTCAGGGTCCTACCCTTTGGTCTCACTACAGCCCACAGGGTGTTCACCAAATGCATAGTAGATGTTGCAGCTCACCTAAGGCTGCTAGGATTCTGGGTGTTTCCATATCTAGATGACTGGCTCCTTACCTCTCCCACCAGGTGTCAACTTGTAAAGGCACGAGATTTATTTATTTATTGACATTTGTTAACCAGGATAGTTCAACTGAGACAGGGGCCCATTTACAGTGGAAACCCAAGGAGAAAGGCTCCAGAAATAATGCAATTATGATATTTACAATATATTAAGGTAGGGTTACAGAAATATAGTATAAGTCAAACATTTGTGCACAGCAGTACAATGCATAGGTAAAATAACAGTTAATAAGTACAATTTCCAAAATTTGAGAAAAAATGTATATAGCATAGGCCAAATAACAATTAAAAGACTTAGAGAATAGTACACTAAGGAGTGCAGTATGAATACAGTTTGCTAGGGCAAGTGCAAGGAGGAAAAAGAGTTGATAGAGAAAAGCAGGTAAGATGAGAAGAGAGGAGGCTACTTCAAGTGTGGCTGATGAAGTCTCATTCCGAGATGAAAGCGCTTAAATGTTATAATAAATGTGTTCTTGGTTACTGCACTTTTGAACGTGTCCTGGTTTGTATTACAGATTTCGGTTTATTTATGGTTTTGGTTTTTTGGTTTGTTTAGTTTTATTTCAAGTGCGGGTTTGACAAGGGCATGACCAAGTCTTTGGGAGAAAAAGTTTAAGTTCTTTCTTAAACAGGTATTTATGCTGAATGCCTCTTACATTGAGGGGGAGTGAGTTCCAAACATGGGCTACAGATATTTGTAAAGGGTCTTACCAATGTTTTTGTTTGGTTTGTATAACTGAAGGAGGTGTTTACTGGCAATACGGAGGTGACGAGGGAGGGTTATAGAAGGAGACTAAATTGGAGAAGGAGGGACATAATGAGGGTTCATATAGGATCGAGTGTGCAATATGTAGCTGGAGTATAAGTAGCTGTTGGGAGAATTCTGGCCATTGGAGTGACTTAAAGGAAGTCAGAAAATCTGACCAGCTGTTTCTTTCCTTTTCTTCAGCCAGTTTAGGATGCCCAGTATCTAAAGTTACTCTGGCTTAATGGTTTAGAGACTGTATTGCCTTTGTTACAACCGGAAAGGACTCCTTCCACCAGATCTTGTTAGGGCCCATTCAACTAGAGCTATAGCAGCATCTGCAGTTTTTCATGCCAGAGCTTCTTTAGATTATATTTGTGCTGTGGTAACATGGGCATCTCCTCATATCTTTATTATGCATTACAAACTGGACTTGGTCTCTAGGGAATGTACATTATTTGGCTCGATGGTGCTCAGGAATATTCTTCCATGAGACCTCCCAAGATTCAGGTAGCTTGGGACTCTGTCCCACAGTCAAGGATTACATAAAGATTGACAACATCAGATAAAGAAGTTATGTCTTAGCATAATGTTCCATCTGTGTTGTCGATCTTCACTAATCCTTGACATTCTGTCCCTCCTTCCCCCTTGCCATAATAACTCTTAGATCAAATCTCTCCAAAGATTGGCTTTCAGGATAAAGTCTCAGGTAGGGCCTTTGATTTGTTATTCTTGTCTGTCTTTCTTATTTGCAATCTCGATCTGAGGTAATTTTGGAAGGAGCATTATGGGTAGAGCTTAGTTCGAGAGTTTTGGAAGGCGTGAGCTGGAATAACGGCCAAACTGGTCCCGAAGCTTGGAACCGAGCGCACAGTCAAGAATTAGTGAAGATCGACAACACAGATGGAGTGTTATGGTAAGACACAACTTCTTTTTTTTCTAAGGTTTACTCAAAATTTTATTGATAAAAACTGTGTAAATTGTTTTTAGGGGCTGGCACAAGTGTTTGTTGTGCTTGTCACTGTGTTTTTCAAGGTAAATACATTACTTTCTTGATACTAACCATTTACCAGCTGGTGCTGTCTTTATTACCTGTATTTCAGACTTCTTTCTATGCTGTACTATAGAACAACTTACCAATTCCTGGGTTCTTCCTTCCTCTGGCCACAAAAAGATGATTTCCAGACAGCCTTTACCTCTTCAGCAGGTTGCTACTTTGCCTTAGCCACATATGGTTGACCCTGCATCTTAGACCACTCATCTTCTTTCTTGGTTTCATCCGGTGTTGTTCCTTCAACTTCCATGAACCGGTGGTTAGACATGTCCTCTGTGGCTGCTGGAGTGTCCTTGACTAGCAGGCTGGTCTTGGAGGAAGGACAGGAAAAGTTTCTCTTTCTAGTAAGTTTAGGATGTCTGATCCCCATGGTAATGTTTCTGATATGTATAGATCTGCTTTTATGGAGATTCCTGTCAAAAAGAAGCAGAAAGTTAAACATATGTCTTTTCCTGTGTGTGTTAGTTTGGACAGGGAAGATGTACTGGGCTGTGATCAGGGCATAGTTCAGGCTCTTAACCCTTCTCATTCTGGATCTACTTTACGAATAAAAATAATTCCCTATGTGATGAATAAGGAATTGATTGTAAGGGAACAAATCATGTTATTTCTGCTCAGGTAACTGATTCATCATTCCAACTGCCTCAGTGGCATTTTGGGTTATCTGACAAGGTAACCCAGTACTGGCCAGCATTCAGAAGCTCAGATTCTCCTCTGTCTTCCTGTGACAGTTGATTGACTGAGCATATCCTGAGAGTGAAGCCATAAGCTGGGACAACAAATGAGTGTTCACTCTTTTTCTGCCATCCAGGGAAGAAACTGCTGTGACTCTTCAATAGGATCTAGAGCTAATTTATGTGGCTTACTCTTCTGATAACCCCATTTCAGGACCCAGGTCCTCTCATTTTATTGTTAGATTTGTATTCTATTTCTGTTTTTATTTGACACTGTGTAGGCCACTCCTAATAGCCTTGCTCTTGGTCAAACTACCATTTATATTAACAGTAGCATTACACAGTAAGATTGGACACCCTTTGTTAAGGGCCTTAAAGTAACTGATAAGGAGTGACTGGTGTCAGGGGAAACTACCTTATAGTCTGGGCAGAATGGGACATAGCTAGTAAACCTGTGCCAACATTTCCCAGGTGTGTGTGTGTGTGTGTGTGTGTGTGTGTGTGTGTGTGTGTGTATATAAATCAAACCTCAAAGAGTGTGTGTGTCAGCTACTTGGGCAGGGGCACAAAGCACTGGTTGGACAGAGAGGGTGCTGTGGGTTTTTACTTGGTCTCACAACTGCGATCTCAACTCTATAGCTGTGCCAGTGGGGAGTCTTACCTGGGATCTGGAGAAAGAGGGAGAAACCATCCCCGGATTAATCGTGTTCTCTGTTTGCTCTTAAGGGAAATTGCACTTGATGCAGAGAGCTGCATCTGGAAATGATATGCATGTGCCTGTCATCCCAGTGTACATCCCTCACTGATGCTAGTGGTGAGGATTGAGGTTCCTTGATTTCTGGGCCAGCGTGGGGCATCACATTCCATACCACTGTTTTAATGGTGACTCTTGATCTCAAGGATGCTTACATCATACTCCTATTTTTCCTAATTTTAGGAAATTTTTGAGATTTACTGTATCTGGCTCACTTTATCAGTTTTTTCTGCATTACCCTTTGGGCTATCTTCTGCACCTCAAGTGTTTACAAAGCATCTGCTCCCAGTGGCTGCCTATTGCAGAATAGGCGTCTGTATATTACCTTATTTAGATGACTTGCTGATTTATGCAGATTCTGTATCCAGGTGCTTGGAGTTCTTAGACAAGATCAGATCTTTCCTTTCCCACCTGGGCTTCAAATTGATCCAGCAAAAGCCCTTCCTCACACCCTCTCAATTAATTGTTTTCCTGGGGTGCTGGATAGACTCAGTAAAAATAATGGAATTCCTGACAGAAAGCAAAGTTCTGACTTATCAGGGCATTTTCTTTGATTTCTCTCTTTTAGATATGGCTTCAGCAAGAGAGTTCCTCAAAATTCTAGGCCTCATGGCATGAATGATCCTCAAAATATCAATAGCTAGACACATGGCCTTAAGCTCAATGCCAAAAAATGTGTCATCATTCCCTTTGTTTAAAACTTGATTCCCATGAATTACCACATCAGTGATAGTCCACTGAACACAGAAGGCATTATAAGAGATCTGGGAACACAGATTGACAGCCCTCTCTTTTGACCACCACATTGCCACTGTGGTCAGAAAGTCCTTCTATGTGGCACATCTCATTACTAAGGGTTTTGCATCCAGGAGGAAGGAGGTCATTGTCTCCCTCTACTCTTCCCTCATTAGGCCAATCATCGAGTACAATGCCCCATTTGGCATGTACCTCACTAGACACCTGCAACAACTGGAGAGGCCACAAAAGTACCTCACAAAGATGATCCTAGGCTTTAAACAGTTGTCCTATATGGACAGATTAAAAAATATCCAACTATTCTCTGTCTCATATCGCCTGTTTAGAGACGATCTCTGCTTGACTTACAAAGCCATGTCTGACTCTATTAGAAATGCAACAGCTAAAGAAATCCCAATCCGTCTGCACCACATGCTCCAGAGACCTCAACCTCATTACCACAATCAACAGAACATGCTGGAAGGACAGGTTCATAACCCAGAGACTGCCCATGCTATGGAATAGACTTCCTATACATGTCAAACAGAGCACCTCACTGGCCCTCATCAAGAGAAATCTTGGTGAGTGGATGAGAAATAGAAAATTCACTTTGGAGATCACTCCAGTAGCTCTACTCGACAGAGGCATTGGGAACTAATGTCGGGTGGCATGATGCCAGGGTAATCCTATGGGCTAGGCTTGTAAAGGCTCGAGGGCCATTAGCCTAGTGCACAGCTATGAACCTATATGAGAAAACTTCAATGGTACTTGAAAAATTGTTGGACCTGGCACCTTCTTCCCTTAAACTGGGATTTGTGAAGTAAGTACTGCAGTGGTAGTAGGATCAATTTTCTTTGAATCCAGGACACCCTTTCTCTTTTCAGACCCCAATCCAACCTGTCCAGATGGAGTCTTCAGATTTTACTTGGGAGCAGTGTCCAAGTGCAAGGCTTGTGGGGTCCTCAGGACATGCCAAAGTACATAAATGAGAAGGTGATTTTAGCAGTGATTCATGCCTTAAAAATTCTTCACCACTTATGGACTCTAGGCCCTCTTCTAGTGGTCACAGACAGCAGTACCATGATGTGGTACCTAAACAAGAAAGGTGATACAAGGTCATACCCTCTTTGATAGCTGGCAATGATGGCCTGGGAGCTGGCTGTACAGCATTATTTGGATTTTTCCAGGCCTTGTGTATCCCTTCAGAGTCAAACACAGTGGCAGACAGACTAAGCAGAGCCTGGACAGACCCTCACGAGTGGAAGTTCTTTGTAAAGTTCTTCTAGGACTTGAAACTGATGTGAGGAACACCTCAGGTAGATATGTCTGCCTCTTCTCAAGACAGACATTTGCAATTGAAAAATTCTGTTCGAGACATCCTTGCAGCCATGCTGTATCAACCCCATTGTTAGGAATGGTCCTGTATGCTGTTCTACCCTTTCCAGTAATTCCCAAGGTACTTCTAAAAATTAAACTTTAAACAAATACAAATGAGTTTTCACATAATCTTCTTCAGGTGCTTTTTAAAAAAAACCTTTTCATCACTTCCTGTCAACTCATTCAAATATGCGCCTGATAATCAGATGACTCTAATTTAAAATATTATTGATAGCTTGTGCATTTCATTCAAAATAAAACATACACTGTGATGTTGTCCTATCTCACCTTCATTCTTACTAGGTTGGGTTCATATCTGATCCTCAGATCCATCTTGGCCTTTTTTTTTTAAATCAAGGTCCTCTTCCAGCTTGTGTTTAACTCCCTGTCCCAGCATGTACCCAAACTATCTTCAGATCTCGTTTGCCGCTAAACAAGATCGAGCATTTGCCTGCTAGCTCTGACTAAGTACAATTCCTTTTGATTACCTTTTGGTCTATATTTCTTAGAATTTTTGGATAACTGGATATTTTAACTGTTATAGCTGAGTGTGTATACTTGTGACTTGATAATTTTCGTATTTGAGCTGTTTTCTGACTTTAGCTGTTGTTTATTCGCTAGGCCTTGTATTTTCCCTTCCTGGCTTATGTTAATTTGTAGTACCCTATTATTGGAATAGTTTGTTTAAATTAGAGAACTGCTAAATAACCCATTTTAGTTAGAGGGTTTTAACCCTACTGTTCTTGCCTTTCCTTTCCACGTTTGTTACTAGTGCAGTTGCTGTTGTAGTGTTGCAGTTCGTTTAACTTGGAGGATTGTAACAGGGCCCATTTCAGTTAGAGGGCTTAGTCTTTGTTTTTTCCCTGTGTGCTCTATCTCCTCAGTAGCTCTAGCCAACAAAAATACATTTTTATTGTGGTTTTGCTGTTGTTCTTTACCTTAAAAATGTCTGGCAAGGAATCTAAGCCAATGGGTTTTAAAAAGTGTGATAAGTGTATTAAAAAGATTCCCCTTAGCGAAAAGCACACCCTTTGTGTTTATTGTCTTGGGCCAGTCCATATCCAGGAGTCGTGTTCAATTTTCCATTCTTTTAACCATAGAGCCCTCCTGGAGAAAAAAAATAAGTTGATCCTAAAAGGTCTTCTTAAAACCCCCTTTTCAAAGGCACTGGAAGAAGGTCTGGGTTCATCTAGATCAGATAAGTCTCCTTCTGCTAAATCTGACAAATCAGATAAATCTGGAAAAAGATCTTCCTCTTCTACATCATTGGATCTGGCATATAAAATACTTAGACTGCCCTCCTCAGATCCAAAGGCTACTGGATCAGACAACACCTTCTTGCTCGGTGCCAGTGGAGTTTGAACACAGGAGCTGGTTCTCAACCTTGGAGCCAGTCTCCCCTATTTTGAGATCTCCCATACTACAAAAAACTAAATCTCCCACTCCCTTGACCCCGTCTTCTAGGAGCCTTTCCGATGATGACATGGACTGGGTGGTACAGAAGCTCTTACAGACACTGGCGCTGGCCAAATTACTGTTGGATCCAACCCCCAGGGCTTCGGATCCTACAACATCCACCTCCTCTGCTCCAAGTCCTCCTCTGATCCAACCTCTGGCTTCGGAGTTGGAGGGTCCGGAGTTGGTATCAGATCCGAGACCCACCACAGGTTCCATGGATCCAACCTTGGGTCAGATGTCCTTGGCTCCATTGGAGTTGGAGGAGTCTAGGAGCTGACACTCTCCACACAGGTCTGGAGGCTGGGTCAGATCTGACAACTGTCAGATCCGACTTTGCCTCTCGGGGCCTTGGCTGAGGTGAGTTTGGCTCCTACCTCAGCCTTGGGTCCATTGTCTTTGGCTCCAGGGGGTGCTTCTGCTTCTTCAGATCCAGCGATATCCTTGGATCAAGAACAGGGGCTTTTGAGGTAATGAGGAAGGGACTGTCTCCACAGACAGGTCCACAGTCCTCTTCGGATAGTCCTCCCTCCAGAGCTTCGGTGCCTGCCTCTATACCCCTGCATCCACAGGGATGCAGAGACCCTAGGCTTCAGGATGCACTACAGGGCAGCCCCCCACACTTTTGAAATCTCCCCAGAGTACCCTTCTGAGAAGGTCCCTCGGAAGAGACTATGCAAGAGGAAACAGACTCCCCAGAGGAGTCCATCACTTCTGATACGGATCTCAATGAGGCAGAAGGGACCCCACGGTCACCTCCTGGTGATGTCTCCTTTGGAGACATCCTGGAAGTGCTAAAGCAGAGAGGTGGCTGGAAGTCCTCTAACCCTTTGGCGGGGGAGTCCATATACCTGAAGACCTTTGGGTCTCACCCTTCCACCTCTTGGGTGTCTCCACCTTTCGATGAGCTCCTTGAACTGGTTTCTTGAAAGGCTTGGGAGTCCCCAGATTCCATGAACCCTATTCCTAGGAGGCCAAATTTATTACATCCCCCTCCAACAAATACTTTTTAACAGAAGGAGTCCCAGTCGATGCCATGGTCATGGAGGAAGCCACTAAGAAGGAACTCTCAGAGACATCTTCTTCTGTCCACCCCCCCTGAATAAGAAATCCAGGACTATGGACAGGTACAGAAAGCACATCTTTTCCTCAGTGGCTATTTCTCTCAGCTCGCTGAACTATCTTACCCATTTTCCAAAAAACAGAGGGATCTCCTGAAAGAGCTAGGAGATACCCTCCAAGGTTCAGTAGCTGAAGGGGTTGCCGATAAAGTATCTTCTCAGCTCGCTACCTTAAACTTGGTTGTTAACGCATCCATGAGGCTCATATCCTATGCAGCTGATGGAGTGAGAAGAGCAGCAGTTTCTGGAATTTCCCTAAGGAGACATTCTTGGATGCACTTATGTGACTTTGCGGAACCCTTTAAGTTGTCCTTCGTAAATGCCCCATTTGATGGCTGGTCCTTGTTTGGGCCTAAAGTATAGGACACACTGACCAGGTATGAACAGGAAGGAAAGATTCTGTCTGCCATAGGAATCCATTTTACCAAGCCTACTAGACCTTATCCCAAGGGTCAGAGTGGTAGTAGTATTATGTGGTTCTGAAAATCACAGAGATCTTTTCAGGACACAAGTGGTGAAACTTCCCCCAGAGGCAGAGGTGGAAATAATAATAGAAGACACCAACCTCATGGCAGGAGGGGGGTCTGCAAAATCAGGGTGACAGCGAATCCTTCTTTGGTAGGCCCATTCAGTGCTCCTGAAAAGAGGCCTGACTGTCCAACTCTGGAGGCAGTCGGGGGTCACTTATCTTTGCACCCAAAAGCCTGGTGACAACTAATAAAAGACATATGGGTACAAAGCATCATATCCAGAGATTACATAATCCCGTTTTCCCTTCTCGACCCAAAGATGAAAAAGTTCCGGACATTAAACCCAGTCACCAGGAACTGGCAACTCTAGAAATTCAAAAGTTGCTAGACAAAAGAGTCATCCAAGAAGTCCCCGCAGACCAATTAGGATCCTGAACTTACTCAAGATTATTTTTAGTTACAAAGAAAACAGGACTTGAGACCAATTCTGGATCTTAACATTCTAAACAAATCAGTAAAGGAGAGCAAGTGGTGACACTGCAGTCGATACTCCCATTCCTGGGAAAAGATGATTAAATATGCTCTACAGATGTCCAGGATGCATACTACCACATAAAAATGGAAAAGCAATCCAGGAGTCACTTGCACTTTTGGCTGGGAGCCAGTCACTACCAGTTTCAAGCTCTGCCCTTTGGCCTCACTACAGCCCCCAGAGTGTTCACCAAATGTATTGCAGTAGTAGTGGCTCACTTGAGACGTCTAGGATTCCGGGTGTTTCCATACTTAGAAGCCACAACCAGGCATCTGCTAAGCAAGCCCAGAAATACAAACTTGCAGTCTGCCTTAGTGCCTTCTCAGCATGTGGTTTTCATAGGGGCAAAATTAGACTCAACACAAATGACGGCAAGACTTCCACCAGAAAGGGTTCAGTCTCTAAGGTACCAGGTGAGATACCTGTTAAGGAGAAAGAAAGCCCCAGCAAAGGTAGTCCTCAAAACTCTTGGAATCATGGCAGCAGCAACAGTTTTGGTCCCCCTAACACTTCTGCATATGAGGATTCTTCAGTGGTTGCTATCCACTCAGTGGTCGATGCAGGTACTACCGATGTCTCACAAAGCAGTATTAACAGAAACTTACAAGAAAGGATCTTCGATGGTGGCTACACTCCACTCAAGTGACTAAAGGTCGACCATTCGTTCACACCCAACTAGTGGCCATGGTGACCATGGACACCTCTCAGATAAAGTGGGGGCATTATCTGGGAAGGACAGTCCAAGGCAACTGGCAGAATCATGAGGCTCACTTCTACATCAGTGTCATAGAGATGAGAGTGGTGCTTTTAGTGCTGCAATCATTCAAGAACTCTCTCCCCTTGGGAACCATTGCAATCCAGACAGACAACATGTCAGTCGTATGGTATATAAATAAACAAGGAGGAACCATATCTTAACCCCCTTGTCGAGAGGCCCTGAGAGTATGGCAGTGAGGAACCTCCGACCAATGGTTTCGGATAGCAACGCACATCCCGGATAAATCCAATGTGATAGCAGACAGACTCAGCAGAGCAGTTCTGATGCCTCATGAGTGGTTCCTGAAACAGGAAGTAGCGGATGAAATTTTCCAAAAATGGGACCAGCCTTACTGCGACCTCTTTGTGACATCCATGAATGCCAAATGCAGCAGCTACTTTACTCTCATCCCCCCTCCGGGGGAGTCACCAAGGGATGCACTTGTACATGATTGGTACCCAGGCTTCCTCTATGCCTTTCTTCCTTTTCCACTAATTCCCAAAGTCCTTCAGAAAGCCAGTTGTTTGGGAAGGGACTTGATACTCATCACTCCTTACTGGCCTTGCCAAATCTGGTTCCCTTTCCTCTGGCCTCATTTTCGGGAGGAGCCATGGATTCTAGACCCAGTTCTGGACCTTCTGACTCATGCATCAGGAACACTCCACCCATCCCTTCAGACCCTCAAACTGGCAGCGAGGCTGCTCCAATTCCAATGATAGCCAGGTTTCCAACCCTTTCCTTTCGAGTTAAACACATTCTAATTTCTTCTCATAAAGCTTCAACAAGGAAGATTTATAAAAGCAAATGGAAATGATTCTGTTTATGGGCTACCTATAACCATATTGATCTGTTTTCTGCTCCTATTAGTTTAATTCTGGATTTCCTAGCAAAGCTTTTCAATGAGGGTGCAGCTGCATCTACTGTTAGGGATCAGCTAGTAGAGATCTCGAATTTTCATTTGGGAGACTCTGGCTCTAATATAATATCTCATAAGCTATGCAAGGCCTTTCTCAAAGGTACTATGTTATTAAGACCCCCTATCAGAGACTCTCCAGTACCTTGGGACCTAAATTTCATTCTATCTCATATAGTTTTTCCTCCCTTCGAACCAGCATCATCTTGCGAATTAAAGTTTTTAACTTGGAAAACCATTTTTTTGGTAGTAATCACCTCTGCCAGAAGGGTGTCAGAGTTGCAAGCATTGTCCATAAAGCCCTCAAATTTGCTTTTACATAGAGACAGGGTGTCTTTGTGAACAAACCCTTCCTTTTTACCTATGTGATTTCAGAGACAAATTTGAATCAAAGTATTGAGTTACCAGTTTTCTTCCCAAATTATGAAAAAGCAGAGTACATGTTACATCAACTGCATGTACATAGACAGTTAAGTTTTTACCTACATAGAACTGCAGAATTCCGAAAATCTGATCAGTTGTTTTTTTTTCAGATTCTAAGAAAGGATCCTCTGTCTCTAAAGTTACAGTAAGTGGCTATCAGATTGTATAACTTTTATTTAGAAGTCTCAAAATAAAGAACTTCCGAAAAAATTTAAAACCCATTCTACGAGAACTATTGCTACTTCTTTAGCTTTTCTCGCTAAAGTACCAATTGAAACCATCTGTGCTGCAGCAACATGGGCTAAACCATATGCTTTTATCACTCATTACAAAGTTGATTTGGCCTTCATGAATAGAGCATCCTCTGACTCCATGTTTCTGAGGAATATTCTCCTGTGAGCCACCCAAGAATCAATGTGCTAGGGACGCTGTCCCAACCTAGTAAGAATGAAGGCAAGACAGAACAACATCACATAAAGAAGTTATGTACTCTCCACAGTGTTCCATGTGTGTTGTCCATCTTCGCCTTCATTCTTACATCCCACCCTCCTTCCCCTTCCCTTTCTTTCACTCTTATAAAACTGGGTCTAACCAAATTGGATCCCCTTGACCTCTGCCCTTCTTCACCAGCCTCTAGATCCTTCCTTAAAGATAGGCATACCTATATGAGTTTAGGGCAAACAAGATCTGGGGATAGTTCCGGTGCATGCTGGGATAGGAAGTTAACCACAAGCTGGGAGAGGACCTTAAGCTTGAAAATAAAGGCCGAGATGGATCTGAGGATCAGATCCAAACCCAACCTAGTAAGAATGAAGGCGAAGATGGCCAACATACATAGAAGGTTATGGCGAGTACTTAACTTATTTTTATAATACACATATACATATATATATATATATATATATATATATATATATATATATATATAAAATCAAAGTGCACTGCTATCTATCAAAAATTCTCATAATTGTTTTCGTTCTTAAAACACCCTTAGATGGCCTCTCAGTAGCATGTAGGAGACTTGAATACAGAGATAGGGCCTTAAGGTGATCTGTGTAGGACAGGGTATTCGTGCTATGGATTCTCCTGGTATGCAACCTTTGAGAGCATTCCAGCTGTTGCAAGTGCCTGGTTAGGTACATACCAAAGTGGGCTTTGTACTCAGTGATGGGTCTGATAAGGGCTGAATAGAGTAGTACTAGAACTACCTTAGACCTGAATACCATACCCTTGCTTATTTGCTAGGTGATGTAGAATGATTTTCATACTATCCTGGCTACATAGTGGTCAAAAGCCAGATTACTGTCTACATGTTCCCAAATCCCTAACTATTGGGTTACTTCTTTATTTATTTTACATTTGTTAACCAGAGGTGACTGACTGAGCTGAAAAGGCCCTTTTTCAGCAGCGGACCGAGGAGAAAAGCTCCACATAAAAAAATTACAGATACATTTAGATATTTAGACATGATCAGTATACACACAAATTACAATAGACATGTTTTTACAGTAGTATGCAGCACATCAGCAGTTACAGTGGAGAGAACAAACAAGAAAATATTAATTTAAAATAAAGGTAATTAATAGATTTGTGGTGTACAGCTGAAATTTGGAACATAGGTAGAATACATACATAGTACGCAGGTACAGTACATACATTGTAGATTAGCCAGTGTTTGTGAGTAAGAGTGAAAACTATTATCAAGTACTCTAGGTTTAGTATGTGTACCTTATCTGCTTTCACTAGCCTCGGGAGCAGTCACGGCACTGCCAACTTTGCTTGAGATGTTGCCTAATGAGGTTTTTAAAGGAGGCTTTGGACAATGTGTTTTGTATGCTAGTGGGGAGAGAGCTCTATTTTTTTAGCCACTGAACTACTATATAGTGTGTCTCCAAAGCTACTGTGACTTCTAATAGTAGTTTGCTTGATGATCTGAGAAGCCTTTTGGCTGAGTGATGTTGTACTAAGTTTTTGAGGGCAGGACACTTATTGGGGAGGTAATAGAATGACAGAGGCAGAGCTGATTGTAGGTTAGGAGGTTGGGCAGTTCAAGCCAGTGGAGCTGTCTCAAAGCAGTACAGTGATGAGTTCTATATGAGCAATTTGCAGCAAAGCGAGCAATTCTGTTGTAGCTGGCTTCCATTTTGCTTAGTTCAGTTTTGTTGAGATTAATCAGAATGGGAGATGCATAGAGTAGGGTGAATAGAAGTTGGGAGCGAGCAATGGCTGATCTTGTGTTGGTAAGAAATGGTTTGATAGGGCAGAGTGATCCCAGTTTGGCATGTACTTTTTTAATAGTTAAGTTCAGATGACTATCAAATTTTAGGTGGGAGTCTATGGTTATTCCTAATAGCTTAGCCAGTGCCACTGGAGTGATTGGTCATTCTTATAGTTGTTTTATCGATGGAGTAATAAGGTTGGGTTGACAATTTCTCAAAGGGCACTATATTGTGTTTTTTTTTTTTTTATGAGTTTTAATCCATGACTTTGGCATCAGTCATTTGTGTGTGTTAGAACCTCTTGTAGGATGTTGCTGTTGTGGGGGGAATGTGTGATATACAGTCATCTGTGAACTTGGTGAGCCAAAAGCCTTTGACATTAGCCTTTACTTCCAAACAGGAATGGGCCCAACACAGAACCCTGAGGGTACTCCACTAGTGACCGATCTCCTGGTGAAGGCGGTGTCACTGATCCTGCCATCTTAGATCCTATCTGTGAGTCAGCCAGCAATCCAGTGAGTTAGTTCTGAGAGTTTGTCAACAATACCAGAGTGGAGTATTGTTTCTATCATGTTGGCCAGGTCAGGGTGGGTGGTATTCAGCTTTTTCCCCTCATCAACAGCCTTGGTGACCCTCTCAAAGAAGTCTACCAGTTGAGTAGCCAACACCTTCCCTTAACAAATCAAACTGAGAAGGGTCACATATCTGTAGGCTGCCAATGTCCTTGTCGATCATTTCCATGATAATTCATTTCATGGCTTTGCATATCAGACTTGTCAGACTGATGGGTCTGTAGTTCCCGGGGTTTGTTGATGGTCCACCCTTATGAAGAGGGATGACAGTTGCAGCTCTCCATTCACCTGGCATGTAACTGGTTTGAGGCTGCAGCTGAAGCATACCTCAAGTGTCCTACTAGATCATGTTTTAGGGTATTTAGGAGGGGATATTGTCTGGGCCCATTGAAGCAGTGTTTTTGACCTTAACAAGTGCCACCAGGACCTGCTCTCTAATGATAGTGGGGGGGGGGGTACGCTAGAAGGGATTTCACATGGGGTAGTGGTGGTAGGAGTGGGGGGTGAAGTTTGAGCTAAATTTATTAGCTAGTAGATTTGTTATTTCACCCTGGCCAATGAAGGTTATACAATTTACCACCAGTTTGCACACTGATGAGTATTAACTTTAAGGTTCCTGACATAGCTAGAGAAGGTCTTGTGATTATTCCTAGCCTGGGAGGCTGTCCTGACCTTGTAATTGGTCTTGTTGGATTTTATTAGACCTCTGAGTTTAGTTGACTCATAGAGCTCTGGCCACAATGATAATTGCTCTTTTTGATTCTGGCCATGACTGTTTTACTTTTGTTATGTATCCTTTTAAGGTAAGGATTCTATCAGTGGCATTTGTTTTTGGTGTTAATCTGAGCTTACTTCTGGTAGGTACAGCATCCTCAATGCAGCCATTTACATGTTTATACAGGGTTTCTGCAAATAATTCTGCATAAGTAGCTGTGTTCTTGGGGTTTGGGGAGCTGCCATGAATTTTGACAAACTGTCAATTAATAGGATGTAGTTTACTTTAGAATATTTCCTGTTATGGGTTTAGTTGGGTTTTCCAGTTTGATTTTTATTTTATGGAAGGCAGCTTTGTGGACTGACCTCATCAATGAGGAGATGACATGGGGACGGGGGGGTGGGTTGGGTGCAGCACTCTCCCATGTTAATGAGTATTAGGTCCAATATATTTGATCCTGTGGTTGGAGTGTGGACTATCTGTTCCAGGGATGTTTGTGTTGATAAATTCCAAGAAATGTGTGTGTAAAGTAGAGGCAGTGGATGTCTCCCAGTCTACAGAGGGGTAGTTAATAGGGTATTTGGTTGGATGATGAGTGCCTCTGGTATGTTTACGTAAGAGTTGTGAGCTTTGTGGGTCAAGGAGAGTAACCCGTAGCTGGCCAAGACATGATAAGGAACCTTGTCTATGGAAACTTGGACATGGCATAATCTTGTTAACGAACCTGGAGTAGTATTTGTTACCAATGTAGATCAAGACACCTCTATCTTTAGCCCCTGTTTTGTGCTGTTGTTGGTCTAAATGTGTTGAAAGCACTGTAGCCTTCCACTGCTGGAATACTTTCTGTGGCTTTAAACCAAGTCTAAGGGACAGCACCAATGTCTACATTATCCAGACCAAGGGAGAGCTTGTAGAGTGTGGAGTTTCTTGTTCCCTGCAATCAATTCCAGCACTTAAAACTTAAATGCATAACTATTACCTTCTTTTATAACATGATTCACCAGTGCATTGTTTTTCATCCTTTTTTCTATGTTATTGAGATGTTCATACATTCTATCCTTAAGCTAGTGATTTGTTTTACCTACATAAAATGCACAGCAGATATCACAGGAAGCCAGATGCATTAAATTCTTTGATCCACAGTCAGCATAATGTTTAAAGTGAAACCTTTTTTTTTGTTTTCTGGTATGTAAATAAAATTCATTACTTTTAATGAACTTGTAGTAAATGTTAATCAGATTAATCACTGATGCATAGTCATAGCTACATGGGTTATAGCTTGCCAAGGATATAACAGCAGTCCAGCTTCCAAAACTTCAGGGTACCTTCCATGTGCCCAAACTGTCAAGCTTCTTGAGATGAGCTGACTAAAAGACAAGTTTGGGAATGAATGCTTTCAGATCTTTACTACTGCTGAAGGGTACATTCCTCTGAGCCTTTCAAGGATTGACATTCAGCTTGTGCTTAATTTGCTGGGCAGATAAGTTCCTTTGGGGAAAAAAGAACTTCCAAATTCTTAAATTTCACTGAAGTTGTATTACTTTCTTCTTCAGGAAAGTTATTTTAAAGCTAGGAGTGTTATGCTTTAATGGACTATATTGAGGCTGTAATGTACTTTTAAATGAAGCACTTTTTTGTCAGTGTAAAAGTAGTGCAGACTAACAAAAACTTATTTTTCTGTGGAGAATTGTGTTCATTTTTCCTTTGTGGGGCTGATGTAGTGCTGTAAAGTGCTTTTTACTTTGTTTTTTTTTTTTTCTGTCAAAAAAGTAACTTTTGTGGACTGGTGATCTTACTATCAATTGTTGCTTGTCTTCCCTAGGGAAGAGGCACTATTTTTGTCTTGACCATGGAACAGACTACTGGTCCCATGGTCAATCCTTCCTCCATCCACAAAAAGAAAAAACTAAGCAAACAGCCTTTGCCATCTCAGCAGGTTAGCAATTTGCCTGAGGCACAGGTGGTGACTCTACTTTGGCCATTTGTTGTACCTCGGCTCACTCATCTTTTACCCCGGATCCCTCTGGTGTAGCACCTGCAGCCACTATGGTCTGGGAGTTTATTTATTTATTTATTTATTTTTATTTATTTTACATTTGTTGACCGGGCTAGTCTAACTGGATACATGTCCATTTTCAGTAGAGGCCTCCACTGTAACAGTCTATGGTAACAAACTGTTTAACTAAAACTACTAAGCAGGAGTTAGTAACTAATTAGAATACAGAACAACAGAAAAGCAATTAGTGTAACAAAAACACACAGCAATACGAGCAGTATTATAATACAGAAAAAGCATCTTAGAGGTGATAGGGGTAAAACATAAGCAAAGTAAGTAGTTGTAATAGGTAAAATCATAAGAAGAGGGAAGTCACAAGCTGAATAGAGTCTTGAGGTGGTGGGAGGAGTGGTATCAGCTAGATGGAGACAAGGCAGAGTGAGAGAAGGAGAAGTACTGCTTATCTATATGATGGGTTTGTACAGTGCAGATAGAGGTGTTTGGAAAAGAGGTGGAAAGATAAGAGCAAGGGCAGAGCCAATGTGATTTGAGGTGGGTCTTTAAATGTTTCTTGAAGAGGGGTGTTGAGGTCAAGGTAGTAAGTTCACAAGTGAGCTTGTTCCATAGGATTCTTGGTGGTTACTCGGTAGATGGCCCTGGGGCCCTTACAAGCCTAGCCAAGAGTTTATACCCCAAAAGAATCCTAAGTCAGCACCTGTCACCCCTGTCAATGAAGGACAGAGGTGGAACCCCTGGGAGAAATTTGTGGTTTCCCATTGACCCATCAAGGTTGTGCTTGAAGAGGGTCAGCAGGGTGCTCTGTTTGACATGTATGAGAAGTCTATTCCAGAGACAGGGTAGCCTTTGGGGGACAAACCTGTCTCTCCAGCAGGTTTTGTTGATGTCGCATATTAGATTCAGGCCTTTTGAGTAGGTAGTGTGTGAGGAGTTAGACTTACTGATATGGAGCATCTCTAGTAGGGCAGGGTCCAAGATTGCCTTGTAGGTAAGACACAGAGCAATCTGTATGATTCCGGTTAGAGTGATAGTGATTTGAGCCTGTCTGCATAGGACAGGTATTGGAAGCCATGAATTCTCTTTGTGAGGTATTTCAATGGCCTTTCCAGTTGGTGCAGATGTTTGGAGAGGTACAGCCTAAACAGGGCATTATATTCAATTATTGGTATAATGAGGGAGGAGTATAGAGAGGTAATAACCTCCTTTTTTTTTTTGGATGCAGTCTCTTTACTTATGAGATGAACCAAGTAAAAGGCTACTCTGACCACTACCATTACATGACAGTTGAATATGAGGTTGTTATTATCCTGAGTGCCCAGGTCTCTCACCACCGGTTGTGTGCTTAGGGGGTTGCTGTTGATGTGGTAATCAGTAGGGGCCATGTTTTTACCAAATGGTATGATGATACATTTTTTGCATTTAGCTTGAGGCCATGACTTTGGCATCAGTCATTAGTTGCTGTGAGACTCTCTTGCAAAATGTTAACATCATTTGGGGAGTCAATGAAACCACCTAACTTACAGTCGTCTGCAAACTTGGTCAGCCACAGGCCTTTTGCCTTTGCCTGGACCTTTGAGAAGTAGATGCCAAACAGTAGGGGGCCCAGGACAGATCCCTGGGAAACTCCAGTAGTGACAGGTCTACTACTGAAGGTGGTGGTGCCTGTTTTGACTTTGAGGGTCCTGTCGGTGAGCCAGTTGGCCACCCATCTGATGAGATAAGGATTTATGCCAAGTTGTGTTAGCTTTTCAATGATGCCTGAGTCGAGGATTGTGTCAAAGGCCATGGCCAAGTTAAGGTAAGCTGTATGTAGTGACTTTCCCTCAGGGCCTTGGTGACAGTCTCAAAGAAGTCAACCAGGTTCAACAGACAAGATCTGCCCTTGACGAATCTGAACTGGGTGGGATCAAGTGCTTGGAGATTGCCTATGTCCTTGTTTATGAGATCCGTAATAATACGCTCCATGGCTTTACAGATCAGACTTGTCAAGCTAATGGTGATTGTTTCCAGAGTCAGTAGTGGCACCACCTCTGTGCAAGGGGATGACAATAGCAGTTCTCCACTCTGCTGGAATGAAGCCTGCACTTAGGCTGTAGTTGAGTAGGGTGCTCAGTGGCAAAGCCAGTTCTTGCTGGAGATGGTGCAGAATACACCCTGGGATACTATCAGGTCCCAGGGAAGCTGTGTTCTTTGCCTTGGATAGGGCCTGTAACAATCTATGGAGATGTGAGGTGCAGGGCAACTATCAGGATGTCAAAAGGGCCTGGGGGGGCAGGGGGGTGAAGTTTACACTGAACCTACTAGCAGGTTGGCTAAGTCAACAGGATCAGTGTAAGTGATACTGTTAAGTAATAATTCAGAACACACTTGGGCTTTGCCACAGAGGTTCCTGATGTAATTGAAGAAGACTTTATGGTTTCCCTTTGTTATGGAGGCTAGTTGTGATTCATAATTGGCCTTGGAGGTTTTCACTAGTGATCTAATTTGCTTGTATATATATATATATATATATATATATATATATATATATATATATATATATATATACACACACACACACACACACACACACACACACACACACACAGTGATTACTTGGTGTGGAAATAACAACTTAGTACTCAATGTGAACAAGACAAAAGAGACAATTGTATACTACAGGAAAAATCACAAGGAGCATTCTCCCCTCACCATCAATGGAGAAACAGTGGAAAGAGTGAGAAGCACAAAGTTTGTAGGAGTGCACATCGATGAGGACTTGTCTTGGAACGCAAATACAAATCCCATAGTCAAGAAAGGGCACCAGTGATTGCACTTTTAAAAAGGCTGAGGAGTGCAAATCTCCCATCAACAGTTCTCACTACCTTCTACAGAGGTACTATAGAAAGAATCCTGATGAACAACCTCATAGTATGGTATGGAAGCTGCTCTACCTCTGAGCACAAATCCCTCCAGAGTGGTGAAGACAGCCGAGAGGCTCATTAAGACCACCTTACCACCTATCCACAACTTGTACTTATCCAGATGTCTCAGCAGGGCCAGAGGAATAATTAAAGACTGCACTCACCCTGCTTATAAACTGTTACTGCATCTATCATCTGGAAAGTGCTTCCACAGCATACATTGCAAAACTGCGAGATTTAGGAACAGTTTCTTCCCTAGTGTCATCCGACTGCTGAGCGCTAGTAACCACTACACTCTATAATGGCCACCTGGATCAGTAGAAACTGTCTCAAATTGTGCATTTACCTGGTTACCAGTCTCATCTAATACTTAGTACAATACTCTTAAGGTCCACAGTGCAATACTCAATTGTCTATTTCTGTGCAAGGATCAATGCAATGTCTTAACCAAGTGCCTGTGCAATACTAAAGTCTCATGCAAGTAGGTGTTCACTTCGAAAAGTGTTAAAATATATTTCTAATTATGTGCAATAGTAGTCTGTCTAACTGCATGTCTGTGATGTAATAGCTAGATGTTTCATGTGTAATGTCTGTGAAAATAGTCTATATGTTGTCTGCACATTGAGTCTGGAGACACTGAATTTTGTTCAGTATTTGCACTTGCGTGATTTCTGAATGACAATAAAGTTTACTTTGCCACACACACACACACACACACACACACACACACACACACACACACACACACACCACTAGGTATATTTCTACATATTGTACTTCTATTGTGTATTACAGAACTAGGTATAACTATGCCATGTTCAATAAAATAAACTTTCAGTTAAATGGTCATTTACCTAAAAGGGCTTTCACTCATTTGGATTGCATTATTTGTCATTCATCAAAATGAGCATTCAACCAACTGTGGTGTGTATATATTTGTGTGTGTGTGTGTGTGTGTGTGTGTGTGTGTGTGTGTGTGTGTGTGTGTGTGTGTGTGTGTTATACACACACACACACACACACACACACACACACACACACACACACACAACACATGTACACGTGTATAATACATAGCTTGACACACGCACACACATGCACAGTTCTGGCAAATGCACTTTTCATCAACAGAGTTTACAACTGTGCAACTTTAGTGAAATCACTGCTTGTTGACTGTACAGCTGTAGGAGATGTCAAATGTAGGAACAGTGACTGTTCCTTTGCTGTGCTGGATGTGGTTGTGAGCATGATAAGTAGAGTTTCTAGTAATGCTGAAACTTTCAAATATGCTGAAATTTTTGTCATTGGGTGGGAGTGTGTGTGTGAATGTTTGTGGGTTGATTAGAATTAGTAAAGGAGATGTGTTTAGGAAACTGTTAAGAGAAAGGGTGTGCATTGACCTTCACCATGCTACTATCCCTAACTCCATACAGCCATACAGATTACCTTACCAAAAGCCCTTTCCCCTAACAGTATCACTATTCACACAAAATATGTCACAGAAGTAAAGAGTCTGTTTTCCTTTTGCTCTTGGTAAAATTTTGGCCATTTTTCCTGATTTTTGTTAGCTTTCACATGCAGAATTGATGTAATGTGCATCAATGTTCCATAATATAATCATATTATAATATATTATATATTTTATATATTATATAAATAGATATATAGGTATGTAGATATAGATTTGTATCTAAAATATACACAGTGCAACAATGGACAGCATAGTTTGTAAGGAAGTCAAACAATGAGCTTCCTCAATCAAAAAAAAAAAACTAATATGGCATTTAGATGCTGGGTGGGGATGACAAAGATTTTGTCTAAAGAGAAAAATCTTCCTTTCTGCATAACACTGGCTCAAGGTTATCTGGAATACTTTTATTAAACAAAATACAGAAAAGGCTGTCAAAAACTGAAAGATACAATCAGCAGACATATTAAAAATTGACAGATTAGAAAATCATATTTTGCTGTTAGTACAATTTATGCCACATATATCTTTATTTATGAAAAAAATTCTGTGTCACTGTGTGTTGTGATTTTATTTAGAATCCCACATTTATTTTATTTTGAAAAAATAGCTTTGCCATTGTTTGTTGTGATTTCATTTGCTGAAAACAATTATTTTATTTTTATTTATTTATTTATTTTACATTTGTTGACCGGGCTAGTCTAGCTGGATATATGTCCATTTTCAGTAGGGGCCCGGGGAGAAAAGCTCCAAACATGAATCTTGAGAAAGTTAACAATCCATAGAACCATTAAGAATAAATACAGAGGTAGCAATGGTCTAGTGAACAGTTATAATAATACATTTGTATACTAAACAGTATTAGTAGAAATTAACTAAACAAATTCTATAAAAAACTAAACTAAAACAACTTATTATTTTTTTTTTAGACACCAGTATTACAGAAAATTGGAAGCAGATTTCAGAAAGCACTAGAATGACCCACAGACCACTTTTGGAACAGAGAAGACAAGTAACAGACCCTGAAACCAAGAAATCTTTCCAGTCAAGACAAGTAGGTCAAGTGGGTCTGTGTTCAGTCATCGAATGAGAAATCAAATGATCCTCTGTTTATTGAACTTGAAACATCGAACATTCACTTCAGAGAACATTCAATCATTGAATATTTTACCCAGGGAATAGAGTTGGTTGGCCATCATTAAGAAATTTGCCCTTTTCCCACTGTAGTGAAATCTCTTGGGGGGAGTAGGGGGTGGTTTGATAAACTGCAGTGTTTGTTGCAGTATTTAAATAAAACATATACATTTACATAGATAAAAGGAAATTTGCAAAAGGAATATTGAATTTTTTACACAAGAATACTTAAAAGATATGATTGTTTTAAATATTTTTTAATTTAGATAATAAACTTACTTTTTAGTAGTATTATACGATAATTTTTAGATAATTTACTTGGTTACAGTATTACTGCTTTATAAAGAGAGGTAGAGGAAGATTACAGTAAATCGAGATGGTTTATGGAAGTAATATAGGTAAATAGAAAGAAGAGAAAAAAAGGTTAGGAGGTATAGGATACAATTAGATGGGAATATATAGAAGTTAGAGTTGATAGGAAGAAATGGGAGGGAGTAATATATTTAAGATAAAGTTAAGGTTTTATTTTATAGTAGCATTAGTTGGCAGTAAATGATAGTTGAGTTTGACAAAAGCAGTTGTAGGCAGAGACATAAAGCAGTTTCCAAGGAGATTGTTGGATTTAGTTAATGTTAAGCAGGGAGGAGTGAGCACCAAGTGAATTCAGGTTAGAGTGCAGGGTCAGAAGTTTAGTAAGTTGTCAGACGTTTGAAGGTTAGAGGTGTTAGTTTAGGGTTTGAAGGAAGGCTGTGAACATTAAGTAGATGGTTTATGGACAAAGGAAGTTTGGGAAAGAAGAAGTGTGTGTTGTAAGTTGGGTAGAGGCTTTTCTGACAGTTCAAGTTGTGGTGAGTGGTGAAAGGAGTAGTAGTAGTTTAGGCATTTTTATTATAAGTGTTAGTCAAAAGTGAGTGAAGAGAAGTGAGTTGAAATAAGAAAAATTGAAAAGAGAGAGAGCTAGGAGTTGAAATAAAATGTTAAGGGGTAGTGAGGGAGCCCTTTTTTTTTTGTTGTAAGTTTTAATGGAATTATTATTGTGAAAAGTTTTTTTAGGTAAGGTTGTTATCAATCATAACACCTAGTAGTGGTTAGTAGTTTGGTTTATGACATGATTAATGTATTAATGGTAGTAGAGTCGGCTGAATGGTGCCATTATTAGTAGGTTTTATAGAGAGGGAGTTTGTTTTTTTAGTAGTTTAAAAGTAGAGGAAGTTTAGAACCTTTTAGCCTACTTTGTGGAATACATTTTGAGTAATAGTTTTGGAGCACTTTATGGAATACAGCAGAGAATAGTAATTGAGTATCACTGCATATTGGATACATATTAAAGGAGGTGGAAGAGTCTCAGTATGGTTCAGCAGAGCTAGCTAGTGGAATAGGTCTGCAAGGAAGAAGGGAAAAGGGAGGGAAAGGAGAGGAGGGGAGAAGAGAGAGAAGAGGGGACACCAGGAGAAAAGAGGTTTTGGGAGGAAAGTTTGTTATCCCAGAGGACTGCCTAGTTTCTGTTAGTAATGGTTAAGTTCAGGATTTTTTATGGAGATAAGTTAAGACAATAGAGTTTCTTTGGTTGTAAAGAGATGTATACTGAAAGCATTTGGAAGTATAAACAGGGCTTTAGAAGGAATAATATTATTATAAAAAAAGTAGATAAAGTATTATTAGTTAGAAAAGAAAAAAAAAAAAAAGGAAAGAGGTGGAAAAGTGAATGTTGACAGGAAAGGCCGTATTAATGTTAGTTTAGGATTTATTAATTTTAATTTTTAGTTGCTTGAGCATGGGATTTTTTAGGGACATTTTCCGGGGAGAGGTCTGGAGTATAGGAGAGTATTAGGAGGTATTCCTTGTGGTTCCCTCCTTGATGTATGATATAATGGTGTAATTTTCCAGATGTGTCAGGTATGGTTCTCCTGATAGGATTTCTTTAATGATAGGCTTTGGAGAATTCAAGATGGAAGTTGGTAGCTTTGGAAGGTACATGGTAGAGTTGGTGTGAGGAAGGTACATGGTTTTTGTTTTTTTGGTTTAATTTTTGTGAGTTTGGTTGATGATTGGATGTAAGATGATGGGTTGCATAAATGAAGGTTGGTTGATCATCAAAGTGAATTGATAGTATTAGTGAGGCCAGTGAAAGATTGATAGTATTAAAGAAGGAGTTGAAAGCATGGGAAGTTGAAGAGGAGGAATTGGATTAAGAGGAGGGAGAGGAGAGGAGTGGGGTCCTGTAGTCTAGAGGGGTGGAGATGTCTATTCAGATTTTGGATTATTTTTTATTTTTTGGAGGTTTTTGAGTTAGTTAGTTTAATAGAAAGTTTTTCTTTTGGTGTTCTGTTTTAGTCTTCTAGTTCTGAAGTCTGTGTCTCTGAAGTTTATAGTTCTCCATTTTTCTTTCTTTTTTTTTTTTTTTGTTTTTTTGTAGCATTTTTTGTCTAGTTGGGGGCCTTAGCCAGTGATGACTCGTTTTGGTGCATGTTTGTCAGTTTTTTGAAAAATTTTGTTGTAAAAATTAAACAGAAAAAATTGAACAGCTTCTTCTAGAGGAAGAGGTTTCCAGGAGGTTTCCAGTTACAGGCATTTAAAGTTGGATAGGGTTAAAATATTTATTATAAATATTTATTCTAGCGTGGTGGCTGTAGTAGTGGTGTGTGGTGTTCTGTATGATATCTTATGAGTGATAGTTGTGAATCATCATATTATCCATGTTGTTGATGTTTGATTTGTGTTTGTAGTTTTGGTTCAATGATAGTATCTTTATCTGTTCTTTGTTGTTAGGTTTGTTAATCCTAGTCGGGGTGTTATTGTGTGTGTAAAGCCATGTAGTTAATAAGAGAGAGAGAGGTTGTTAGTATTGACTGAGAACCAGTCAAGGTTAAAGTCCCCAAGTATTACAGTTTCTTGTGGGTAGGTAGATGAAGCCCAGCTAAGGATGTTTTCTATAATTACGGTATGCATGTTGGTCCACTGTCTCCTTTCCCTGAGTAAAATATTTGATGATTGAACGTTTGCTGAAGTGAACGTTCAGTGTTTTAAGTTTGATGAACAGAGGTTTGATGGATTTCTCATTCGACTACTGAATATAGACCTGATCAAGTTCATAGTCTTGTTTGTCATAGGTTGATGACATGGTTTATTTATCCTTGCGGCTTTTTTATTTACCCTCATTTTATATATATATATATATATATATCTCCTTAGATTATATTTAATATGTTTAAGTAAATTGATTTATGTAGATAAGATTTCAAGTTTAGTTGCACAGTTCTGCATTATCTGAAGGTATTTTTCTTAGTATATGGCTCTGTATGCCGGCTGATTGGCAAAAGGGCAGGGCATCTGCCTGTGTCTTTAGTATCCTGACTTCTTGGATGTTAGATGATCAGTTGGGGAATGAAGGACTGAAAGTCTTTGCTCGTCTCCTGCTATGGGAGGCTTGGAGGAGAGGGTAACTGTAGAGTACCTCCGTTACTAACATCTTGCCTGAAGACTGGGGATGTATCAGTAAATACAAAGGATAATCACTGGGGGAAGGGCTTGCTGTGAGATATAACTTATACATGTGCGTGACATGCCAACCCCACAGTTTTATCCAATGCAGGCTACTACGGATAACATACAAGGAGCTTTCTTAAGGGCTTTGACCCCTGCACCACCTTAGTAGTGATTGCTAACCCTAACCCTAGCACACCCACTTCTCCTGCACCTAATCCTAACCCTGTACCTTATCTTAGAGAATCTTCTTTCCCTAACATTTTCCATCACGCAAGAGACATATCAAAGACATTATCATACATGTACAACACTAAACCCCAATATCAAAACTTTAGTAAATCCTAAAGTTTCAGCATTAACATCAGAGATCCACATTTACTTACCACAATGCATCCTATTTCTCTTTGCAACTGCAGGCATTTTGTAAACACGACAATCAATTACAAGTACATTCGAAAAATTTTCCATGCACAGAAAACTTTTGTTAAAAGAAAGAGAGACTCATATGTCTGTCTCTGTGTGTGTGTGTGTGTGTGTGTGTGTGTGTGTGTGTATATATATATATATATATATATATATATATATATGGTTCTAGGTTATAACATCGACAGCTACTTTCACCGACAACAGAAACATCGACACCACATAATCGACAAACCATAACCACGACACCTCACATGCCCGACAAACAAGTAACCGACAGTCCACAAACACGAAACCCCATACACTGCACACACCACAATAACAACAATCAACTAACAAAACACATCCCCTATCCAAAAACCACACAGAGAACACAAGCACACCAAAATCCTCACAAACCCACACTAAACCTCACACACACAACTATGTACAACCCTAACCCAAACCCTTACCCTAAGGTCCGTCACTATCGCACACTCAGCTAACCCACGCCCTAACCCTAACTCACTTAACCGCTAACCCAAAAATAGTACTACGCACACTTACCTAACCCGCCCTAACCCTAACTCACTTAACCGCCTAACCCAAAACATACCACTACCGCACACTTACCTAACCCGCGCCCTAACCCTAACTCACTTAACCCACCCCTATCCCCACAGACTGTCACTATCCACACTTACCTTACTCGCACCCTAACGTCCGTCACCACCGCATACTCACACAGCCTTCTTTCCAAGTCACTATCCCTGGCGTCGGCGTTTTCATCCGTAGCGTCGGTCTTCCGAATGTTGATCATCTGGCGCCCGCTAATCCGTTGTCGGTGATGTCGGCTGTCGATCTTCTAACCTAGACCCATATATATATATATATATATATATATATATATATATATATATATATATATATATGTCTGGACACTAGAACTAATGTGCTCATCACCAAAGATGCCTCATCTCCAAGGCAATAATGAAACTGGCTATCTCAAGCTCCTCCCCATCCCATTATGCAGTGCTGTTAATTACTTCTCCAGAACTTATAGTGACATTTGGATTAGCTCGAGCATTTTCAGGGATTTTTTCAGTGCGATAAGTGCCTTTCTCAACACAGTTTATGCAGTTTTTAAATCTTTTCTAATAAACTTTCTTGGGCTCCGTTCCTGATCTCTCCTCCCTCAAAAATCCTCCCCTTCCCTCATCATATAGATGATCATAGAAACAGGTCAAGACTGGTGACAAAGATAGGACTGATTATGCAGAGAAATTGAAGACGAAGAGACAATTGGAGGAGTCATCATGTCTGTTTTAGAGAAGCTTTCCCTGGCCAGGATTCCTTGGATAATAGTCTTATATTTTCCACATTCAGGGCCATCTTCCATAACCACTCATTCTCTCCATTTCTCCTTCAGGACTTGAATCTTTGGGACTGGTGGACTCTGCTCTATGGTGGAGAACTGGCAACTTCTTCTTGGAGCAAGAGTTGTCAAGAGTTCTTTCTTCATGTCCCACTTCAGCTGCATCCTTTCACATCTCAATGTCCATCCAAGGCTCCACCCAGTCGCCTTGTTTCCATAAAAGAAGGCAAAAGTAGCACTGATCATTGAAATTGCTATGCCCAGTGACTGCACTGTCCTGCATACAGAGAGACACAAAGTCAGAAAATATCAGGATCTGCAGGCAGAAATGAGAGTGATGTAGAAGAAATATACCCAGACAGTTCCAGTAGTAGTAGGAACAACGGGTCTTATAAAAAAGAATCTACAATCATATTTAAATATGTTACCGATACATGTAACTCTGTACAAATTGCAGGAGTCATTACTAGGCATATTGCAAAGAGCATTTCTGACTGACATTAAAGATTGAAACAATACTAATTTCATGAACTCTAATTATACTTTGACTTAGGAATGGGGTCCATTCCCTTCATGGTATTAGAAACCCAAAAGATTTGGAGAAATTAAAAAAAATGGATGGAGGAAGATGACGATTGCTTTTGTGAAGACTCAACTTTAATTTGGTGTTCTCTTGGCCTGCTGTATGTCTAGGGTGGTGCAAGAAGATACCCAAGCTTCTTTCATTGCAGTTCTTACCCCAGTCCCAGTTTTGGAGCTGGGAGTATTGGAACCAACTAGAGATCCTATGTTGATTTTCTCAGCACCCAAGGCATTGACTTCTTTAGTATTGATGCCCTAAGTACTATTGGAGGTGCCAATTCTGACTGTCTCAGCAATCAACCCTAACTAGTGCCAAAAAGACTGGAGCTGCAGGTTAGGTGCAGATTTCTGTCTTGACATTTTTAGGGCTGTCGTTGGTGTTGATGGTCTCAGCATTCATTTCTTTGCTCCTAAAGTCCACATCGGTGGCCTTATTTCCAGAGTCATGTGCACCAATGGTCAGTGCCAATATTTTTCTCCTGTTGGTTTTAGTACTGATGCAGCCAGTGCCAATGGTTTCAGTAGTGGGTACTTTGGTGGACAGTTCAGCATAGAGGAGATCTGCTCAGATCTTTCAGGGCAGACAGACATCTGCTCCACTGGTTCCATCTGTAGACACTGTTGAAAAAGAGTCTTTAGGCTATTCATCTATCTTGCTCCCTCCCCCAAGACAGATGACCACAGAGGCATAAGAGACATCCCAGGTCTAGGTTGCCTGCTCCACATGAGTGTTTGAAAATGTTAGGTTATATTTGCATTATCTGGATGATATTTTTATCATCTGGAAAGGTAACAGTGAGTATTTACAACAATTTATTGAACGTTTAAATCAAAGTACCAAGTTTTTATCATTCACACATAGCAGTCACAGTGTTACAATTTTCAATAAATTCAATTCATTTTACTTTGGTGCCGGTCGTTCTTCCAAGGTGCTTCTTTTTTGTTTTAAGTATGTTTTTTGGCATCTGGACATCTCATTTATCGTTTTCTTTTCTTTTTTTTTTTTTGTGAGAATGTTACAATGGCCTATCTGGACGTTAAGGATTTCATTATGGGTGTCTATACCTCCCAGATTTTTAGGAAAGTAACGTACTCGAACATGTTATTACACGTTGATAGGGCTCACTCCTACCCACAAAAGAGAGCAGTGGTGAAAGGCCAGCTGGATAGGGCTGCCCATATGACAATTCTCTAACAAGATTTTCAGGATGAATGTCATATTTTATTGAATATGTTTTGCAAAAGGGGATACTCTAAGGGAATGATAGAAGAACCTATTGGTGAAGTCACTTTAAAAAGGGAGACCGGGCATTTTAACCCCATCTTAAAGATAGGGTGGACACAGGATGCCAGCAGGATGGATATAATGCAGGGAGCTATAACAGAAAATGATGAACGTTGTTTTTCGACGGCATTTGTCACTGCATTTAAATTGGAGAGTTCAGTTATTAAATGGATACTGAATAAGAATTAGAGCCTTCTATGGGAGGACAAAGGGGTTTATGAAAAATTGGGGCAAGCACCAATCATCATTTACAAAAAGAGTTTTAACTTAAAAAGTTGGTTAGAAAATAGGTCTGGACCATTATGCACTAAGCCAACAGTGAGTAAATGTGATAGATGTAAGTTTTGTAAATATATCCTGGTAGGTTCCTCTATTATTATTTACAAGGTAAATGTATCCGTGAAGGGTAGATATAATTGTGAGACTCCAGGGGCTGTATACTATGCAATGTGTCAATTATGTAATAATTTTTATGTTGGAAAATGGAGCATTGTCTCCAGGACCGTATATATGAGCACATTTACGACATTAAGAAAGGTAGAACAACTAACATATTATTCAAACATACTAAGGAACATTCAGGGCATCATTTTAATTTTTTTATTTTGGAAAGAGTTGAAAAAAACCCAAGCGGGGTAGCATGGGGAGTGTTGTTAGAAAAATGGGAAATGGCATGGCAAGTAAAATAAATGCTCATTCTTGGCCAGGACTTAACAAAAGCTTATCCATCACCCCCCTTTTTAAATTAAGGGTGTTTAATAGGTATGTTGTTATATGATAGTCATAAGTTTATTTTTAAGTTGCCTTTGTTTTTTATGATCATTTTAGGTTTATTGCATGTATATATATATCCTTGTTGGGATGATTTGTAATAATGTTTTTTTAGGTATCATTATTTTTATGTATAGGATATATGTGTTTATATATAAGGCATTTTTTGTATTAATGAGTGTATTATTGGGTGAACAAGCTTAATAATGAAGTTGCATATAATTGTTTAGGCATTTAATTGATGTTAATTTTGTGATTGGTTGGGGAGAAGTACACATAATTTTTAATTACTATAAATTTAAATTTCCATATGGTTGATTTGTATCTGATGAAGTTTTGGTTTTCAACAAAATGAAAACGCTTATACATTAAATTATTTTAATGAGGAAGCAGTGGTTTCATACTTTTTATGAGCACAAGGATAGGGTATGCCTCGCTATCTTGGCATGTAATTTTTTGTTTGCTTATTAAACTTGGTGTCAAAGGAAAAACTTCAAAGACCAATACACGTAAGGTTCAGGTTAAGGCACTTTAATTCTTGCGGCAAGGAGACAAAAACATGCATGCAAAAATACAGAGTTTGTCTAACGAAAATCAGGAAGTGAAGCTATTCTTATACTATTCTTACAAGACATTGCCTACTAAAGCTGACGTAGTAAATCACAAGTTTACAATATTGTTTTTCACAGCAGATGTTGCTCATGATTTTCTGCTGACATGACATAACATTTCTAGATTCATGAGAAAACTTTGGAAAAATAACATGGCCATGGAGACCGGCAGCTAGTTGCAATTATTTCTACAATGCTGTGTTACATTTCAAGGTACTCTACTCATTCGAGCACAAAGCAATCACAGATTATAGTTCATATTCTTCAAGCGGTTTTTGTTCTACTTTATCTATCCTTCCTGCAGCTGTGTATGTTCTCATAACACAGACAGGGCTAATTGTCTAAGTTTAATAACATTATAGAAATCAGCATTGTTCCATTCATTATTTTCCTAACCAAGCAGAAAATCATCTGCTTCTCAGTACATTTCCTAAGACATAAACAAGATTTTAGCTGTGATGACAGAAATACAAGGTCAGAAAGCATTTGCCATTAACATGGATTTTTCAACATTAAGCAGAATAAATGTATTAACCCTTTTGGGCTTCTAAAAAGCACTAATACACACATATTAATACATATTTTTCTAACACTTAGTTACGAAAAAGGAAAAACTTTTAAAATGTGCTCAAAGTGCAGGCAAAAAATTTCCCATCAAGACATCCATGATTTGTTTGCCACATGCTTGGTGGGAACATGACACATTTGACAGAAAATTGTAATATTGTAATATTTGTTCTGCCTTTGGCAGTGGGTTTTATAAGATGGACAAAATAAGCTGATCCTCAGAGTGCTTTTGCCTTCAGACTGTGAGACTTCCAAGCGCAAAAAAAAAAATTTAATTTATTTATTTATAACAGTTTGATGACCGGGATAGTCCACTGAGCCTGGAAAAGCCCATTTTCAGTGGAGGCCTGGGGAGAAAAGCTCCACAGGATATAGACAATTTTACAATACAAAAGTAAATAAAGTAGTAGAACAGTGAAAAACACAGAGATAATATACAATTTGTTAAAAAAAAAAGACGTAACATTTCTAATTCTAGGTAATGATTTACAAAAGTGAGATTCATGTAGTCTAAATATATTAAAAGTACAAACATTTCAGATGACAAAAAAACATGCAAGTAAAACATTTATGTACAGATAAAAAAACAAGCTCTTTTTTTTTTTTTTGAATTTAGAAATATGAAGAGAGGACAGAGAAAAGAAGGTGAGATGGGAGAGGTAAAAGGTGGTATATAGTGGAGAAGGGGAGTGGGTTGGGGGAAGATTATGAGGTATAGGGTAGGAGAGGAAGTAGAGGCAAAGGGTAAGAGAGCGCAGTGATAGAAGGTTGGGGTATATAGTTCATGGAAGATGGTGTTAAAGAGTTTATGTGGTAGGGGTACAGGAACATTCCCACTTTGAAAGGAAGTGAGATTGGAGAAGAGTTTTGAAGTTTGAGTGGCTCTGAGTATTTCAAAGGGTGGTAGGGAGAGAACTTCAGGGTTTATCTAGGGAGCAGGATAATAGTAGGTGGTGAGGGGGTCGACAAGGCTTATGTATGTTTAGAAGATTGTGGTTTTCTGATCTTAGAGAGCCGTTGGGAATGTAGGAGGTTAAAGTGGTGGACAGAGAAGGACAACTAGAAGGTTTCAATATGAGCTTGTGAGCAGTAGTAAGTCTAAGGAGTCTGAGGCAGTTAGGAAGTCCATGCCATTTCAGGAAGTGGAGAGAGAGAGCGAGAAAGTGATGCGGTGAGTTTCTGGAGTTGGTGGCAAATTTGGAGATTTTATTGTAACATGCTTCCAACTTGGCCTGTAAGCCTAGCTGAAGATTAGTGAATGGGGGGTGCCATACATAAGAGGGGGAAGAAGGTAAGTAGAGGTAAGAGTGTGTCTGGTGGAGGGGGTAAGGTAATGATTGTGTCTATACAGGAGACCTAGTTTTTGGTGAGATTTTTTGATATTTGCTTGGATATGGATGTCAGATTTTAGATTTTCATCAATTATGACACCGAGCGGTTTGTTATGTGATGCTATTTCTATGGGGCTGTTATTCTGAGCAGTCACTGTAAAAGAGTTTTTGTCTATATTGGTGTTTTTGGATGGGGAGAAGATCATTAACTTTGTTTTATTGGCATTTAAGGTGAGGTGATTACTATGCATCCATGATTCAGTATTAGAGAAGGCTAACTGAGTTTTGAGAAGTAGGTCGGAGGGGGTGTCTGCTGTACAAATAATGGTCGAATCGTCAGCATATTGAATTAGTGTGGCATCGGAGAGAGACTGGTGGAAATTATTAATAAAGATGTTAAAGAGGAGGGGGCCAAGGATGGAGTTTTTCCATTTGACGGCTTTCTGTCTTTCAGAAAGGAGAGGAGGGCAGTGATAGTACTATGACCAGGATGGAAACCATGTTGTGTAGGGGTTAGTAGTTTTGGGTCATATAGGACATCCTTTGGGATTGAATACATTTCTCCATGATTTTTGATAGTGGGGATAGGATGGCTATGGGCCGAAAATTAGAAGTATCAGTGTTTTTGCCTCCTTTATGGAGTGGAATAATAAAGGCATGTCTCCATAGTGAGGGGACGTATACTTCTAGTATGGATCGGTTTATTAAGATAGAGATGGGATGGGCAGTGCTGTCTGCAGACAATTTGAGGAAAGTTGTGGGCAGGTTGTCTGGGGCAGGGGAGCATGGTTTGAGTTGAAGAAGGAGCTTCTTTATTTTGGTTACAGAAACAGGAGAGAAGCTAAAAGTAGGAGAAGGGGTAGTCAGATTGTGTGGAGCTGCAGAGGGGTTGGTTGGGGGAGGAGGTTGAGAGTGGTGAGAGAGGCTGGTATTGAGTTTAGCTATGGATTCTATGAAGAAGTTATTGAAGTTAAAGCATTTTCTAGATCAGTAAGGTTTAGGTTAGGGTTAACCTAAAAAAAAATTCCTGACAAATCCAAGTCTAGGAGACACAGAGCAAAAGAAGAGGCATTCTGACAACTACGAACACACCTCGCCACTGAAAACACAGAGGTTGGGCATACCAATGGCAAGGACTCCATTTATACACCTCCACCAGATTCAGAGCTTCTGAATCTGATACTCATTCAGGACGTTTCACAAAAAAGATCTACCAAACAACTTACTTTCAGAAGAGAACATACTTTGATTCCTTCTTGTCCTCCATCATCATCTTCACTGTAATCTTTCATGTCCTAAAAAAGTACTTTTGAAGCAGACCTGGGTCATATGATGTGGAATTTTCTGAAGGTGCAGAATGAGTGAGATGAGAGTCATACCTTCTTTGTCTCCAAAGCAGTTGGTGCAGACCTTATGCCCCCCCCCCCTTTGCTTCAATGGTCTTGTAACAGATTTTAATCTTGGGATCTGCTCCACTGTGTCAGTGTTAACTCTGGTTTGACATGAGATATGTTGGATTTGACATACTCATCTCCACTGCCAATCTTGTGACCAAGGGTAATATGTCGAGACTTCAGTGCCATCTTTGGACCTGTCCTGTATGACTCCATTGATAGTGTCAGAGACTTCAGCGTTTGAGTCTTCAGTTCTAATCCCTTCCTCGAGACCTTTTACCTTCTCTGCTTTGGGGATTCCATCCTTGGCTCTGATCATTTCTCTTTCAGGAGAATGGATCTGATAGCTGAGATGGCACCATCAGACATGATGGAGGTCAGTATGACCTTCAATGGGATAGTAAAGATGATTGCTTCTCCATAGAGAGGAGAGAGGCAGGCCTCCTTAGTTTTAGCTCTGACCCAGTAATTCAGTTCTTTTTCACCTTCTTGCCATCAGACATCATTGAGTCAGGATCAAGCTATGGCTTCAAAACCACTGCTGCAGAGCAGAAAGAGTCCTTGGAGGTCTCAGATCATACCACAGTGATGTTCTGAGAAAGAGGACATGTAAGTGGAGGCTCATAGACTCTCCAGAGGACTGTCACTTCAGATACCAACTTGAATGATGAGGAGACCTCCCTCAGTCTCATCAGGTGAGATGTCAGAGCTTATGCAGCAGAGGGGATCTTGGTTCACTAACCAACCCCCCCCCCCAAAATGAGGAAGTTATTTTTGAAGTTTAAGCCTTCTTGAGTAGTCTGTCTGGTAAATAAACTACTAGATCTGGCAGTAAGAAGGCCACATGCAAAGCGGTGCCAAGAAAGCCAGATAAGAGCCTTAGACCACACAAGGACAGACAGCACTGGATGAAGTCCCATTTGGTGAATTTCAACATTGTGATGAAAGCCACTAGAAAAAAATGACTGACAATTTAGCTTCTGTGCTTTCTCCTAACAGAGTTCCTGTGATGGATAGGCTAAGGAAGTGAGCATATGCTTCAAGTACCTATGCTTTATGGGCTCTGAACTACATCACCAATATGAACTGCTTCCAGAGGGACTTGGCTCAGCAAGTTGTTTCTACTTTGAAAGCTATTGTGCCATTGGATTCCAGCAAAGAATTAGTGGTGACCCTGGCAGCCATGTCTAATATATCTAAACTTCATGTGCCTTACGTGTAATGCATCAGATGGAGAGGGAAGGGCAGCTGGGCCAAAGTGACTGTGAAGTAGCATGCCTGGTGTGACTGTGTGTCTTTGTGGACTACTTTAAAGTATCCTTCACCAATGCTTCCTTTGATGAATTCTCATTATATGGTCCATTGGCAAAAGAGAGGAAGCAGAGGTATGAAAAGGTCAGCAAGATGCTCTTTGGCTATCAGAGAGAAGTTTCAGGCTCCTTAAAGATCATATAACAGGAATTAAAAGAGGCCCAGTTTACTCTGGTTTAGAAAATACAGACATCAGTATTCTGAAGCACCTTCAGAAAGGGGCAACCATGGCAGAGGCAGCTTGTTTAACAAACTTAAGTCCAGAGGCAAAGGAGGTCCATAAAACCAGAGATATTGTGGACTCTTCAATGACAGGTAGCCACAGTATCCCTGAAGGGCTGCCCGACTGCTATCCTCTGCTCTTGAGGGGAGCAGTCAGGGGGGTTGTCTGTCCCTTTACTCAGCTGCATAGAAGGCCATCACATGGGACAAATTGATAAAAGAGATTATATCCCAAGGGAATTATATACCCATTTTCCTCACACCCCTGGAATCGAGGCAGCTACTGACAGATGTCCCACCCAACCACGTGAGTGAGGTGCAAAAAGAGGTTGCCTCTTTGCTTTTCAAAAAAGCTATCCATGAGATCCCTTCAGGCCAGACCAGAAAGGGTCAGGGTTTTATTTGAAATTCTTTTTGGTTCCAAAGAAAAATTCTGGACCTCAGCCACCTAAACAAATATGTACAGAATACACAGTTCAGAATGATCATGCTCCAGTCAGTCTTATCCGTATGCAAGTGAGAATGAATGGATGTGCTCAGTAGAGCTACAAGACACCTATCTAGACATCAAAGTAGCAAATCAGTTGCAGAAATTCATTCACTTCTAAGAGCCAGCCCCTATCAATTTCAAGCCTTGCCTATTGATCTCACCACATCCCTAGGGTCTTTTACCAAATGAACCGCTGTTGTAGTGGCTCACATACATCTCTAGGAATTCATAATATTCTTCTACTTGGATGACTGGCTCTTAGCTATTCCTATGATGGATTCACCCATTCAAGTCACTGTCTATCTGCTCAATCTTCACTGTCCTTGGGAATTTCCGTAAATTTTCAGATATGAAGTCTCCAACTGATACAGTGGATTCTTTTCATAGGTTCTCACACAGACAGACACTACAAAGTCCATATTTTTTGCCCCTTTGGATAGGATCTAGACTTTGGGGGGGGGGGCAGTGCCAACTCTTCTTCAGACTGTATTCCCCACTGATGTTCTGTCACCAAAGGATGCTCTAACACAGCAATGGCCTACCGGTTTCCTTTACTCCTTTCTACTTTTCCGGTGATCCCCAAATTCTTGCAGAAAACAATTAAATGCAAGGCATGCCATTCTCATAGCCCTCTACTGGCCAAGACATATTTTGTTTGCCCTTCTCAGGCTTCATCTCAGGGAACCTCCATCACTTCCAGTAATGGCCATTATTACATGTCTCTCTGGTAAGGTGATCAAGATCCTGACAACCTCTCAGAAAGAAAGTACATGTAGACTTTACCACTATGAATGGAAATGTTTTATTTTATGGGCTGTTTCTCAAAATATTGATCCCTTTTCAGCTTCTATCTTGTGTGTTCTCCTGTTTTATCCTTTATATTTGATTCCAGCTCCACTTTTAATACAGTAAAAGTACAACTGACTAATGTATCACATTTTCAAACCTGATATCACAAACGTTCCCTCACCTCACATAAACTTTACAATGACTTTACACAAGGGGTATTTCTGCTCACACCCCTAATAAGAAAACCAGTTCCCCTTGGGATTTAAAATTTATATTAGAAGCCTTGACAAAACCACCATTTAAGACAGCTTCTTCAATTCCATTGAAGTTCCTATCTTGAAAAAGACTGTTTTTGGTAGCCATCACTTCTGTTAGAAGGGTTTCTGAACTTCAGACACTTTCTTCATCAGCTTCTTATTTGGTTTTCCACAAAGACAGTGTCACTCAAAACTGACCTGTCCTTCCTTCATTCACTTGCCAGTGTTCTTTCCTAATTATTTTAGCAATGAGAATATATCCTAAACACATTAGATGTGGTAAGTAACCATGTTTCTAACTCCACAGAGCCTCTGCTTTTCATAGGGACTCATAGCTCTTTGTCTCTTTTGTAGTTAACAAGCTAAGAAGAAAAGTTTCTAAAGTAATCGTTTCTAGATGTCCTTCTGATTGCATTATTTACATTTATACTGTGCATGACCAGCCTCTGTTGAGTAAACATAAGGCACATTCTGCTGAAGCAGTAGGAACTTCTACCTCCTTCTTCAGCTGTTCTTCCTTGGATGAGCTCTCTCTAGCAGCCATTTGGTCATCTTTGCACAACTTTATGAGGCATTACAAATTGGATTCCATATTTAGGGCTAGGGAATTCTTTGGTGCCTCTGGCTTGAAGGGTCTCCTGTCATGAAGCCACCCTTTAATTCAAGTAGCATGGTATGTTGACCCACAGGTCAGATTGAATGAACTAAATGAATAGGGTACAAAAGTTTTGTACTTACCATAATGCTAAAGCCTTTCAGCCATATCTGTCTGATATGACCGTCCTCCCTCCATAAACTTTCTCTTTCTTTGTACTTGTAAAACCTAAAGGATCTTTACAACTTCCTGCTTGTACATATATGTCTAGATATGCTTGTACATGTACACTGCTTTTATTGTTAAGTTTTTGATAGTGTGCCAAAGTTGATCTGAGGTAACTCTGGTCACTAATGTATTATGGGAGAGAAAATCTTAGGGTCACAAAGCTGAAGAACTAATATTGTTGAGTTGGATTCAACAAGTAGCTGAAAGACCCACAGATCACATCGGATAACATGAATGACAGGATCCAGCATTATGGTAAGTACATAACTTTTGTGTTTTGTTCACTAATGGCCCTTCTGACTACAAGTATGACTCTTGAACTTATACACTAGACATCCAAAAATGAATTTAACCCTTGCATACCTTCAGCACATAGTGAAATGCTGTCTGTATCATGCCTATAGAGCTAATTATGTTGACAGATTGTTTGTACTGTGTCTCTGATGCTGGAGTGTGCTTCAATGACAGACTGAGATCAGTGCAGTTTAACTTAATTGTGGTACTATTTATTTATTTATTTGCAGTTGGTTTACCAGGATAGTCCATTGGGCCAAAATGAACCCGTTTTCAGTGGAGTCCTGGGGAGAAAAGCTCCAGACAATATAGATTACAGTAGGTATTAGACATACTTAAACATTATAAAAAATCTCAAGTAGACAAATACAAATGCAATGCACAACAATTACAATTAATTTAACAGTGTTAAAACTGATAGCAGATTAAAAGGATTATACATAAATTCAAAATTCTACTAAAGTTATTTCATAAAGAGAGTTCTCCATGTGAGAGGTAGAGTGTAGAGTATTCTTACACCTTCTATAGTAATAACAGGAATGTGAGAGTTATGGATAATAACAGAGAGAAATCAAGGGTGTAAGCAGGAGTAGGAGGAAATGGGGATGTTCAGTGTAGTTAAGTAGGGTGGGAGCAAGAGCATTCCCACCGGGAAAGTAGATGTGAATGAAGAGATTTTTTTAACATAAAATGGTTAGAGGTAGTACGGATAGATGGAGGTAGAGAGTTCCAGAGACAAGCTAACCCATGTGAGAGAAGATATTTGCCTGGGGGACGGGTTGGTTTGTACACTTCTAATAGATTTTGGTTGTTGGACCTTAATATTCTATCAGGTATGTGCATTTTAAACACAGAAGAGAGGGAGGGACAGAGGGAGGGGTTGAAAATAAGTTTATGTGCAAGGGATAGTTGTGTATAGGTGAGATGATTGGGTAGTACTAGCCATTTTAGTTGTTGGAGAGAGGAGCAGTGGTGGGTGTAAGACTTTTGGTTGGTAGCAAACGTGGCGATTTTATTGTAGCAGGAAGAAAGTTGTGTTTTCAGGGAGATTTGTAGATTAGTTAGTAGTGGAGCTCCATAGAGAAGGGAGGGAATAAGAAAGGAAGTAGAGAGAGTGATTTTAGTGGCAGTTGAATGGTAGTGCTTTTGTCGATAGAGCATCCCTAGTTTTTGATGTTTTTTTTTAATATTTAGCTGTAGATGGGAGTTGAATTGTAGTTGGTTATCAATTTGGTCTCCAAGTAATTTGGTCTCTGTCACTAGTTCCAGTGGAATGTTATTCTCACTAGTAATAGAGAATGTGTTTCTATTGAGAGAGTTGAGTTTAGAAGGGGTGAATATCATTAATTTGGTTTTAGAGGTGTTGAGTGCTAGGTGATTTGTTTTCATCCATAGTTCAATGGTAGAAAAAGCATCCTGAGTTAGCTTTATGCGAGTAGGGATAGTTGAGTCAGTGCAGATAATGGTTGAATCATCTGCATATTGTATGATATTGGAGAGAGGGATAGCTTTGTGGAAATCATTTATAAATATATTGAAAAGGAGGTACTAATTTTACAATCATATATTAGCATGATTAAATAGCTTAAGTATGTAAGAGCAGACTTTAATTGAACAAGTAAAGCAAAATGTTGCTTTACTTGTTCAGTTAAATGTACTTTTAATCCAAAAAGAAAATGTTGCAAGAGAGATTAAACCACTGCTGTGCAAGCACAACAAACAAGTAAACTGTATAAAAGCACACCAGCAGTCCACGGCAGGGATAAGCTAAACAATTTAATGAATAAAATAAAAATAAAACAAAACTGGTGCAGAGATAGATAAGCACTTTCGCATGTAGCTTCTTCAGATCTAATAAACAACTGAAAACACTTGATGTTTAAATACCAGCTCATCATACAATGTATCCAATCACATGCTGTGCATCATTAGTTTACTATAGTGATGTTAAAAAGCACATAATTGCTAATAACATATACCATGTATAAACACCCCCTAGACATATTCTCAAAGGCATAAATAATAACATTATTTAATGTATAATACAAATATAAATAAATATACTAACATTTAATAAATAAAATTCAATTTATATATAAAAAAAAACTAACGCAAATATATAGCGTACTAAATGCAGTTGAGCCATAAAACTACTTCTGAAGCGTAAAACTAGGCTAATCTGTCAGATATACAGGAAGGACCATATGCAATTCGTGCATTATAGATAAAGTACAAAAGTAAAGTATGACAGTGCAACTTCATACCTAAACTAACACTTCCTAAGAGACCTAGCTCTTAGGGCAGGTTGTACCGAAACATGTTCATCTGAAGTAGTTAACTTCATTTGTTCATCAACCTGTGGGTATCGGATCCGAATAGGATCCGAGCCGGCAGCTTTATTCAGCTAATATCCGAGCTCCAAGCTCCTCCCCCTTACCCATAACCCCCTGCCATCTCTCTCTGTCCTCAGATCACGTTTACCGCTGCTTATTCAAGCAACTAGAACGAGTCTCCAGGCGTAGGGTTTCGTGAGTTTATTTAAAAAAAAAACTTTGTTTTTGACCTAGTTTTTAGTTTAATTGTTAGAGTGAGTGTTGTTTCCCCTTTTTCTTATAAATTGTAAAACTTGTGAGAAATATTTCTGTCTTTAGTTAGTTTAGCCTTACCCCTCCCCCCATGTGTGTGAAGTACGTGTTGGGCCTACCCTTTTTTATTACCATGTCTGAGGCCCCAAAAGCAATATTTTTCCAAATGCACCGTGTGGCCATAAGCTGTCCCCAGCGGATGGCCACACTCGGTGTGTTATCTGCCTTGGGGTTGACCATCTCTCCTCGGGCTGCACAATTTGTGCAGCCTTCAACCCCAGGGCTTTGAGGGACAGAAGGTAAAAGCTGATTCTGGTGGGATTTCTGCCCCGGACTCAGCTTCGTCCTCCTCTCCCTTGGTGGCACCTGCTGCGACTTCGGCGGTCCTGCCTTCCATCCCTGCACCCCTGGCCAGGACTCACCCTCCCACCTTGGCTCAGGAAGAGAGGGAATCTAGGAGGGAGAAAAGGAGAGAGAAACACCACAAGCGGCGGGCCAAATCTTCCTCCTCGGCTCCGCCAGCTAAACAGCCTTTCCCAGGATGTCCGGGCCTTCTCCTTCCCGGCTCCATTCACCTAGTTTTCCCCAGAGCTGGAGGAGGAGACCCGGTTACCTTCGAGGTCATCGAGGCGGCACTCCAGGCCAGCCTCAGTGGCCTCGTCTAGATCCACATGAAGTTTATCTGATGCAGATATGGACCGGATGATGTGTAGGTTTCTCCAGGCCCAACTGCAGATGGTAGTGCTCCTGCCCCCCCCCTCCGGGGGAGAGCTTGACCCCATTTTTCACCCCAATCGCTCCTTCTCCGACCCACTTCCGGGGTTCGGAGCTGTCGGATCCAGGTAGCATCGGAGCCGGGGGAGGTTCGGCGCTGATAGTACCCCCTACTTCGGCTCTGACCGCACCCTTGAGTTTGTCGGGTCACTTTTCGGATCCAAGCTCTCAGAGCCATGAGCTGAGCTTAGGATACGGAGGTGTCAGTGTGTCTTCAGCTCCATCTTGGTCAGAGCATACTGGCCTTTTGGATCTGATGGCATCGGCGCCGGCTCCGATCCACACATCGGATCCGATGGGACTGCTCTTCGGTCCTAGAAAGAGCAGTTCCCCTTCAGCATTCGATGTTGTGGAGAGGGTCTTGTCGAGGGATTCGAGGCCCCAGGCTCCTGCTACGGTTCCACCCTCCACTCCCTCTCAGATGGGCCTATCTTCAATCATCCGGCCCCAGGGACAGCCTGCACCTATGTCCCAGATGGTTGCCTTAGAGGAACAGGATGTTGTTGGTGAGGCCTCTTCGGACAGCCCCCCTGAGGAGGTTCCTCACAAACATAAGTGCAAGAGGAGGCACTTGGACTTGCCCGAGTCCCTGACAGAGGACGCAGACTTAGAGGAAGGGGAAGGTTCCCCAAGGTCACCCCCCCCCCGAGGATGTCTCCTTCGGAGACATTATGGAAATGCTTCGTATTAGAGGGAAGTGGTCAGCCCAAAAACCTTCCTCGGATGAGTCTGTGTTTCTGGAGACATTTGATGCAGGCCCATCTACCTCTTGGGTGTCCCCTCCCACCGATCCCCTGGTAGATCTGATCACTACCAGGGCATGGAAGGAACTGGACACTGTGGAGCCCATACCAAAAAGACCAGACAAAATCCTCAGTCCCCCCACAGATAGGATGGTTTGGAGCAAGGGTGCTCTGGTAGATGCCATGTTGGTGGCGGCTACCACCAAGAAAGAACTAGCCCAGGAGAGTTCCTCAGTCCACCCTCCCGACAAGGAGTCTTGGATGATGGAATGCATAGGGAAGCGGATGTTCACTTCAGCTACCTTCTCTGTAAGGTTGCTGAACTATATGGCACATGTGATATGACTCCACGGGATCTCATCAAGGAATATGCCGGGTCGCCCCCAGACTCCATGTTGGCCTGGATAAGAAAATATTCTCGGCTCGAATGGCCACTCTTAAGTCCATTTCGAACACTTCTATGTGGCTTCTTTTCCATGCTACGGAAGGAGCCGCTAGAGCTAGTAGAGCGGGCATTGTCTTATGACGGCATGCTTGGCTCCATCTCTGCGACTTTGTGGAACCCTTCAAGGTGTCCTTCGCAAATGCCCTTTCTGACGGTTCTTCACTTTTTGGCAAGACCGTCCGTGACATGCTGGTCCAGAGCGAGAAAGACGGGAAGACGTTGTCTGCCGTCGGAATCTGCTTCTCAGCTCCCCAGAGGTTCTTCTCCAGGAACCAAAGGAGACAAAAGAAGATGTGGTTCCAGAAGTCTCAACAGTCCTGTTTCACTCCGGACACCTCGTCCTTCAGAGGCAGAGGAGGACAGGGTGGACGTCATCCCAGAGGTAGAGGGGGACCGAAGAATTTTGGGTCGAGAGAACCCTTTTCAGATCGGCCCGCACAGCAGCCCTGAGGGGTTACCCGACTGCTCCACTCTGGAGGCAGTCGGGGGGCATTTCTCGAGGCACCTAGCAGTTTGGGAGTCCATTACAACAGATCGCTGGGTGCTTCGAATCATATTCAGTGGTTACACTATCCCCTTTCTGAATCTCCCTCTCAGACCCCAGAGCCTCCCCGATGTCCCACCCAATCAAAGGGAGGCTGCAGCCACAGAAATAAAGCAGCTGCTAGAAAAAAGAGCAATCCAGCAAGTCCCCCAAGATCAATCCGGATCAGGCTTTTACTCCAGGTTCTTTCTGGTGCCAAAATAAGATGGGGGACTTAAGGCCAATCCTCCACCTGTCCACTCTAAACCTGTCGGTTGCCAAAGAAAAGTTCTGGATGGTCACTATTCAATCCATTCTCCCACTCCTGCAGGAGAATGACTGGATGTGCTCTATAGACCTCAAGGATGCGTACTACCACATTTTGATGGACAGACGATCCAGAAGGTTTCTCCACTTCTGGCTGGAAGCCAGCTACTATCAGTTCAGGGTCCTCCCCTTTGGTCTCACCACAGCCCCCAGGGTGTTCACCAAAGTTATGGCAGTTGTAGCGGCCCACGTGAGGCTTCAGGGAATACAGGTCTTTCCGTACCTGGACGACTGGCTTCTGACCGCCCCCACCAGGCATCTACTAAGTTCAGCCAGGAATTACTTCCTTCACTTGGCCTCTCTTCTGGAAATCTCAATCAATCTCAAGAAATCCTCCCTTCAACCAACTCACATCTTGGATTTCATAGGGGCCAGGTTAGACACAAACCTATTGAGGGTCTTCTTAACTCCGGACAGGCTTCGAACTTTGACACTCCACGTACTGGCCCTCCTACAATCCCTGACTCCTCCAGCAGAATTGGTCCTGAGGGCGCTAGGTTCCATGGCTTCAACCATCAATCTGTCACCTCTAGCTTGTTTAAACATGAGGGTCCTACAATGGACCTTGCAGGTTCAATGGTCCATCCTGCAACATCCACTAAGTTCACCTATACCCCTCAGCAAGGTTTGCAGGAAATCCCTATTCTGGTGGATCCAGTCCTCAGATCTCCGGGAAGGGCGCCCCTTCTCAATGTCCCCACCTCAAACCACGGTGACCACGGATGCTTCTCGCCTCGGGTGGGGGGACACTGCATGGGCAGAACTGTCCAAGGCATGTGGACCCACTCCGAGACCTTGTTGCACATCAATGCCCTAGAGATGAGTGCGGTGCTTTTAGCATTGCAAGCACTCCAGGCCCTTCTTCCCTTAGGGACAATTGCAATTCAAACAGACAACATGTCAGTAGTCTGGTATATCAACAAACAGGGGGGAACCAGATCCTGTCTGCTTTGTCGAGAGGCCATGAGAGTTTGGGAATGGGCGATCTCCACCAACCGCTTTCTCATAGCAATGCACATTCCGGGTCGGTCGAACATTTTGGCAGACAGGCTGTCGAACCATCCTCTCACCATATGAGCGGTCTCTGAACCCGAGAGCAGCGAAGCAAATCTTCTTCAAGTGGGGTCAACCTTGCTGCAATCTCTTCACGTTGCCTTCGAACGCAAAGTGCAGCGAGTACTTTGCTCTAATTCCTCCACCAGGGGAATCCCCAGAGATGCTCTAGTGCATGTTTGGTCATCCGGTCTACTTTATGCTTATCTGCCTCTTCCTCTGATAGTAAAATTCTTGCAGAAAGCTCATCGGTTGGGGAGCAGAGTGATCCTCATAGCCCCATTCTGGCCTCGTCAAACGTGGTTGCCTTGCCTATGGTCTCATCTAGTGAATCCTTCATGGATTTTGGATCCCACTCCGGATCGGATATCTCACCCCCTAGGGTTGACAACCCCAAACCTGGACAATCTCAAGCTCACAGCTTGGTTGATCCAGTTCCAATAATAGCTACGACTCCCGGTATCTCGTCTTCTGTTAAGGCTATTTTAGTAGTCGCTCATAAACCTTCTACTAGGAAAGTCTATAAGAGCAAATGGAAACGTTTTTTGATCTCAGCGGAGCATAGAAATTTGGATCCCTTTATAGCTCCGATACCAGCAGTATTAGATTTTTTGTCATATTTATTCGACCAAGGTGCCAGCTCCTCTACGGTCAAAGTCCAATTAGCAGCGATTTCCCACTTTCATGTGGGAAGTGATCTCGGTCCTTTAGCCTCTTCTAAGATCTGCAAGACTTTCTTAAAAGGTACTTTCCTGTTAAGGATGCAGTCCCTCCGTGGGATTTAACCCTTGTTCTCCAGGCTCTTACTGGCCCTCCTTTTGAACCTGCAGCTTCGGTGGATCTAAAATATTTATCTTGGAAAACGGCCTTTCTCATTGCTATCACTTCGGCTAGAAGGGTTTTGGAGCTTCAAGCCCTTTGTGCCAAACCTCCATACCTGGTCTTTCATAAAGACAGAGTTTTCCTCAGGACCAATCCCTCCTTTTTGCTTAAAGTTGCCTCTGAGTCCAACATTAATCAATCTATCACTTTACCGTTTTTTCCCCAAATTATCATAACAAGGGTGAATACAGACTACAGTCTCTGGACGTGCACAGACAATTGAGGTTCTACTTACACAAGACTGCTAAACATAGGAAATCTGAGCACCTCCTTGTATCCTTTGCTAAACCCTTTTTGGGTAAACCTGTGTCAAAAGTTACATTGTCCAGATGGATTTCCCAATGTATACTTCTCGCATATAAGAGTTCTGGCCGACCTGAACTGTCGGAGTTCACGCTCATTCTACTCAATCGATTTCTACTTCTGCTGTCTTTTGGTCCAGAGTGTCCTTGGATGACATTTGTTCAGCAGCCACTTGGGCTTCATCTCATACTTTTATTACCCATTACAAGTTGGATATAATTTCCAGAGGGAGGGCGTCCTTTGGCTCTGCAGTGCTCCGGAATATTCTTCCATGAGGACCTCCCAAGTTTTTGGTAGCTGGGGACTCTGTCCCACAGGTTGATGAACAAATGAAGTTAACTACTTCAGATAAAGAAGTTATGTACTCACCATAACGTTCCATCTGAGTAGGTAACTTCATTTGTCAGCAGCCAATCCCCCTCCGTCCCCCTAACCTGTAGTTCATCCTGGAAGGATCTTTGTGCTTCTTTTTCCAGATGACATCAGGTTAGGATGTTCAGGTGATCCTTTGTTTGTAGTATTTTGTGATACTATAGCAAACTCGATCTAAGGACAGAGAGAGATGGCAGGGGGTTATGAGTAAGGGGGAGGAGCTTGGAGCTCGGATCTTAGCTGAATAAAGCTGCCGGCTCAGATCCGAATACCCACAGGTTGCTGACAGATGAAGTTACCTAGTCAGATGGAATGTTATAGTGAGTGCATAACTTCTTTCTTTAATCCTGGTGAACAATGTGCTCCAAGTATGAAGATCCATCTCATCTCGGCTTGATAGGTTTTATTTATCAAGTTACCCATTCTAGCATCTACATCCAAAACTTCCAACACTAGAAATCTGAATGTATGTGTATTACCAGAAATCTGCATATGTTTGGCTATCGCACTATATGTCATGCCTCTTTGTGCACAATACATATGGTCATGTATCCTTTCCCTCAAGCTTCTGTTGGTTTTACCAACGCAGAAACTCAGGCATAGTGTACAGTGTGCTAAGTAAACCAAATTCCTAGTATTGCAGTTTGCTTTTGGGAAGTGTGAAATGATTTATTACTGACTGGATGTATAAACATATGGGACTCATCTATAAAATTGCAATATGAGCTCAGTGAGCCATCCACTCCCTGCCACAATGGGTCTAATCGGAGGGTTTGTTGCATCCTTGTGCATCTTAGGCAAACCATTCAACACAGGTATTCTAGGATGTTCCACTAAAAAATGCATATATAAATAGTTGGTTAATAAAGAGTTGTCCAAACAGTCCTTAAGTGATTCCACATTAGCAAGTTGCGAATAACATAACCTATGATGAATGGATTTCTTATTTCTGTATCCAAATCTGGGTCTATCACCCACAATAGAGAATATATCTTTGTTGGTCCCCAGAATGGTCCATTGTTTGGATATTATCTCCCTTATATTTCTCTCATCACTAGAAAATGTGAGACTAAAAAATGGAGTATTTCTTCTCTTCCTATTGACATCATGAAGCATATTATTATGTTTAGAATAATATGAATTGGCCGTAGTTAATCTCTCTCTTCTAACCATTTCTTGCATTCTATTCACCTCATCTGTATGGTAACCTCTCGACCTAAAGTCAGAGTTTAACTGCTCTAATCCTCTTTCAAAATCCATGTCATCGTTGTGTAATCGACTAATACACATACTTTGCCCTTTCAGTACATTGTGGAACATGTGACCAGGATGCATGCTGTTTCTATGTATATATGTAGGCCGATAGCATTCCTTCCTATATAATTTAGTGTCTATAGTGTTATTATCTCTCTTAACCAATAAAACATCTAAAAATTAAATGGAAACATCTGAGTGTTTATATGAAAATTCCAAAAAATTAGTACTAGTGTTCAGCATATTGATGAATGCAACTGTAATAAATCACCTCTCCATAATAAAAAAAGATCATCCACAAACCGTCTATAGAAGGGTATGTGTGACGAATAATATTCCGAAGCATACACGATGCTTTCCTCCTATTTAGACATAACCAAATTGGCGTAGCTATTAGCACACAAAATGCCCATAGCTATGCCAGATGTTTGCAAATAATATAATTCATTAAAAGTAAAAACATTGTTTTCCAACACCATTTCTGTTAATAAACATAAGAGGTCTACATGTTTACTATCATATACATTTCTGCTTATTAAAACATCTCTAACCATCTGTACACCTTCGTCATTAGGTATGCTGGTAAACAAGGATTTCACATCCATAGTGATATACCATCCTAAATTTCTGCCATTGTTCTCATTTACAAATTTAAACAAATCATGTAGAAAATGTTTTGTGTCAATTAACACTGATTTGCATGTAGATAGAATAGGTTTAAACTGTTTGTCAAGATATATGGAAATTGGCTCAGTGAGCCATCCACTCCCTGCCACAATGGGTCTAATGGGAGGGTTTGTTGCATCCTTGTGTATCTTAGGCAAACCATTCAACACAGGTATTCTAGGATGTTCCACTAAAAAATGCATATATAAATAGTTGGTTAATAAAGAGTTGTCCAAACAGTCCTTAAGTGATCTGTAGATATTATCACTTATTCTACAAATAGTGTTCAGATCTATAAGCCTATATGTATTATGGTCTTGAAGCATATTATTTATACTATCCACATAAAATTCCCTTTCCATAACAACTAACTGTCCACCTTTGTCTGCTGGTCTGATGGATATTGTATTATCATTTTGCAGACACTTCAGAGCATATTGTTCCGCACTGGTTAAGTTGACAAAACCTTTTCTTCTTCTTTCATTGTTAAGCAAACTATATATTTCATTTTCACACATCCTAACAAATGTATCTACTGTAGGATGACACTGATGACATAAATGTGCTCGGCTTCTTATATCCAAAAAATAATGAATCATTATTACTCTTTACATCTGTATCAATAAGTAGCAATTTTAAACAAATGTTCCTGGCAAATAGTCTGAGTTCGGTTAGTGTATCAGATAAGTCTGCTGACTGGGCAGGCACAAAAGACATACCTTTGTTCAGTACCTGATTCTCATCCTTCGTCAAAGTTCTTCTTGAGATGTTCCATATTAGTTCTCCTGCACTTATTTCCACATTGATGTTATTGTATTTATGCCCACTTCGGACCCTAAATATCTCCGCTTCTTTCGATTCCGATTCTTGAATCCTTCCACCTACCGTTTCCTGTTGTGATGGTACGGTAAAGGCAGGTTGGAAAAAACCTGCATCTGTCTATTTTCTGTAGTTCTCCTCCATACTGCCGGTTCACTATTCACCTTTCTTGCTCCTCCATTGCTACTATCTGCATTCAGAGCAAGTAATGCAGATTTGTGTAATTCAGATGTAGTATTAGTTCTCTCTCCCTCTTTATATGTTGAGCCTTGTACGTGCAGCTTAGACATATGTTCCAGTGCGTCAGGTGCGATAGGACCATTCCTAGCCGCATTGTTGTTGGAACTTCCTGTTTTTAAAAGTGGATTCCATGAGTTCATCTCACTGTTCGAAATAATCTGTTCATTAGCAGTCCTAGCATCCTTTTCTCTTGGCCAGGAAAATACATGATTCTGCGCAAAGTCCCCAGTGTCACGTTGCAATTTTTTTCTTTTTCTGAGCTAAAGGTTTCTTTTCATAGATGTGTACATGGTCTACAATCTCGCACACTTTAATATCAACTAATGCTGCAGGATACTTGGAGTAAATCTCTTCCTGCAGCCATTGAATGTGTTCAGCCAATTCTTTTTCAATAGGTGAAAAGTAATCTATTAATAATCTCATATAGGAATAGCTTGTTTCAAGATTTAGTTGCTTCCATTTTGCTAGCAGCTGTGAGTGTTGTTCACTATATGTGGGCATAACAAATATCCGAAGACCTCGGGGTATGACTTTCAACTTGCAGCATGCATCCATGTGGAATCTCTGGCACTGTAAGCATTTCAGCCGATAAAGATCATTCTCCAGATCTTTCATAGATTCCCTGTAGGCCCTGAGGTCTTCTAATACCTCCCCCGATTCACTAGAGTCAATGGCAAATTGGTCACTTAGCAAAGGATTATCACTGCCCTTTATAAAGTTAGACAGATGGTTGTGGCCATCACCTTCTGTGGAAGTTTTTGAATTGATGTGTGGATTGAAATCCAATTCAATTTCCAACACAGCTCCCTCAGCCATGTCTCTCTTAGCAGCAAAAAAGTAACAACTGTGCTATTAATCCAAAAAGAAAACGTTGCAAGAGAGATTAAACCACTGCTGTGCAAGCACAACAAACAAGTAAACTGTATAAAAGCACACCAGCAGTCCACAGCAGGGATAAGCTAAACAATTTAATGAATAAAATAAAAATAAAACAAAACTGGTGCAGAGATAGATCAGTGCTTTCGCATGTAGCTTCTTCAGATCTAATAAACAACTGAAAACACTTGGTGTTTAAATACCAGCTCATCATACAATGTATCCAGTCACATGCTGTGCAAACTGCAATACTAGGAATTTGGTTTACTTAGCACACTGTACACTATGCCTGAGTTTCTACGTTGGTAAAACCAACAGAAGCTTGAGGGAAAGAATACGTGACCAATATGTATTGTGCATGAAGAGGCATGACATATAGTGTGATAGCCAAACATATGCAGATTTCTGGTAATACACGCACATTCAAATTTCTAGTGTTGGTAGTTTTAGATGTAGATGCTAGAATGGGTGACTTGATAAATAAAACCTATCAAGCCGAGATGAGATGGATCTTCAGACTTGGAGCACATTGTTCACCAGGATTAAATGAACATGTTTCGGTACAACCTGCCCTAAGAGCTAGGTCTCTTAGCAAGTGTTAGTTTAGGTATGAAGTTGCACTGTCATACTTTACTTTTGTACTTCATCTATAATGCATGAATTGCATATGGTCCTTCCTGTATAACTGACAGATTAACCTAGTCTTACGCTACAGAGGTATTTTTATGGCTCAACTGCATTTAATACGCTATATATTTGCTTTAGTTTTTTTATATATAAATTGAATTTTATTTATTTAATGTTAGTATATTTATTTATTAATATTTATATTTATATTATACATTAAATAATGTTATTATTTATGCCTTTGAGAATATGTCAAGGGGGTGTTTATACATGGTATATGTTATTAGCAATTATGTGCTTTTTAACATCACTATAGTAACCTAACGATACACAGCATGTGATTGGATACATTGTATGATGAGCTGGTATTTAAACATCAAGTGTTTTCAGTTGTTTATTAGATTTGAAGAAGCTACATGCAAAAGTGCTTATCTATCTCTGCACCAGTTTTGTTTTATTTTTATTTTATTCATTAAATTGTTTAGCTTATCCCTGCCATGGACTGCTGGTATGCTTTTATACAGTTTACTTGTTTGTTCAGTTAAATGTTTATTTCACACATTTAACTTTTGCAAAACAGTTCTAAGCAGTTTTTGATGAATTGGCTAACATTGTGGTATTTTGCATATCATCAGCATGTTCATTAGAGTGATGGTTCGCACAAATGAGATAACAAGGTACCTCTGTTATGAAGTAGTGTGTATTTTAAGATGGTTACACAAAGCCCCTTAACCACAAAAATGTAACAAAACATTTGTATTGTATATTTAACCTAAAATATTTGAGGAGGACAGTACCATGCAAATTATTCATACTCTTTAGTAACAACTTGATTGTTTCTTTTGTTTTGTTGAAAGAAAAGGGAAAAAAATAAAATATGGTATACAGCTTCACAGTAATAAAACAGCTGAACACCCCACTAATTATATAATAAATGTGGGCATCACTGCACCTTGAGGTAAGGAGAAATTCCTTCAAGCATTGACCCTTGCCTGTGGAAACTGGCTTAGATAATTTGAAAAATGTCATAATTTGACCCTCACTCTTTGGAAAATTATTTGTACTGCTTTATATGCACCTCTTTTAAAATTTTTTGGATGGGTAACTGGTTGTAACTTTTGAAGAAATTAAAACACGGAGAGAAGAGACTTTATTTAATGCCCTGTGGTAGATTGCTGTGCTACCTTCAGGGAAAACACATGTATTGACCACAAGCATCAACTTTTAGTCGACAAGTTATAGCTTACTAATTTGTATTGGGCACCTGTATCCAAAGGATGGGTAGTTGTGCAGGTAAGTACTTCATGTGAAGTGCATTCATGGTTCATACTGAAACATTGAGACGTATTTGTTGAGATTGAAAACAACTATAAAAATAATGTCTAATCAATACAATATCATAAGCACCAGTCACTGCAGATCAAAATATTACACAGAATACAAACCATTTTTGTTTAAGAAATTAGACTCTCCCCTTCCCACCCCCCACCCCGTGCACTTGTCAGTTTGGAAACTTTGCTTGTATACTCCTGATCTCTACATATTGTGACTCTGAGATTGCATGAAGCCAGAGCAAAGAGAAAAGCTGCTTTACAAAGCACTTATTTTTCTTTTTACTCATAGACTTCCAACCCTTGAGACAGTACTTACAAAAGGATCTGATAAAACTACTCATCACTACAGAACTTTGTCTAAACATCTATGACTTTTCATGTCTTGACAAAACAAGACATGACAAAATTTTGTATCTCTCTGCACATTTCAGACTCCTAGCATAAATGACTGATCATAAATAGAGTGCTACATTCTTAGTTCTTTTAAAATGTTTGCATTCTCATATCATCTGAATATGTTTTTTACCTAATCATCATTAAGTGCCTTTATGTAGTAACTGCTGTGGTTCTGGTGAGAGTGTAGAATTTGTCTATGGCAAATGCAATCAGACTCCTACTTTTAATATACCAGCTTCTCTGTCTAAAAGAGCCATCATGGAATTTTGACTTGCTGCTGGCCTTTCTTGGATGTGATTTATCTGCAGGGAGTGCTACACTCTGATGATCCTTGTTAATTATATAAGTCCTGTGTAATAGTATACAAATTGAGTTTACTTAATTTCACATGACAAACTACTTCTTGAGCCATAAATGATGCTGTTCCTTCTGGATCCATTTGCCTGGTTAACAAATATTGAATAAAAAAATACTGGAAATGTATAATTTCCTTTAGGTACAGACATATTTAGTTTACTTCTTTTTAACTTTCAATAAATCTTACACTTTTGGGTAATATTAATGTGTATTTCATACCTATTGAAGCAACAAGACTTTATGGAGTATGTGAATAGGACCAGGTCAGTAGGGAAGTGGAATGGAGGAAGCTTTTAAGACATCTTTGTGTGTGAGTGCTAAGGCTTAGATAATGGTACACATCTGCGGAGAGCATGAAAGATTCATTAACAGGGTCAGTTTAGGCTAAAATGCTTAAAAAAGTTCCCTCTTTACTGTATGTCTGGAGAAACACTGCATGGCTTTTCTACTAGTTATAAGAGCATTTTTTGACAAAGAGGTGCACTTGGTAATTTGAAGTTAATGTTTTGTGGAAAGGGACATTTTTGTGAGACTTTGTATTTCTACATAAGAGAGTGACAGATGCAGAATGAGGTTGGTGATGATGTCTATATATTAATAACTGAGCCATGCCAGACGGTTCTGACTCTTAACATTGGATCAGACAGCTTTGATGGTGAGTTCTGTAAAATTATGGCAGTATGGAGACTAAATTTCTTGGCAAAATATTCCATGCTTTACATAAAGGAAAAGGAAAGGACTGCAGTTTATTTTTTTTCTATATATTCCCTCCCCAGGCTGCTGACCATCAAGCCCTTCTCCAACTGTATTTGAGCCCATTTTCTCCTTAGGAATTGGGAGAGCCCTACTAAATCCCATAGGATAAAAACCATTTGGGGGAGGCATCATCCAAAGAGCCACTGGGAATTATTGTTCTCACCAGCATCCTGGTAATGAGAACATTATTTATTAGTTAGTGTATTCCCACCCCTTTGTAGTAGCATGGGAACTTACATCACCACAAAGACCATCTATGCCCCAATATCAGGCATATGCATGCTGCAACATATGAGCCCAACAAGGGCTGCCATCATGGCTTGGGTGGTCATGCTCATGCCCACTTGTAGTCTGGCCTCCTCTGACGACTTGCTTTCACCCAGTGGCTTAGGTTATGTGATCTATTGAAGCACTGGGGATATATCTGGACTGAGGTCCACCTACCCTTCTTCCCATGATGGGAATGCCCATCCTCTCCTGCCTGCACCATCAAGCACCCTAGCCACTAATCAAACTCAGGTGACCTGGGCTATAGTCAGGGTTTTATCCCTCTACACAACATAAGCCTCCTTCTACCCCCTGGACAACAGTCCTTTTTGTAATTCATACAGTTTGGATCTTGATCCTTGCTACTGCCAGTAAAAAAGATTTGTTTTTCTTTGTATTTTTTTCCTTTCTAGATGCTGGATTGCACACCAGCATGCTGACCATCAAGCTTCATCTGATTGGACTTTTGTCCATTTTTTCCTCATACTGGGTTTACCCAACTCAGAGGTGAGAGCTATCCTGAGGGATCATCCTTCAGGCGGTCATAAAGATGATTTATGCCTTTGCCGGCAACCTTTCCTTACTATTGCTTGCTGTAGGATTGATACTTTTGCCCATTCTCCAGGAGAGTCTGGCTTAACTCACAGACCGAAGCTCTGTAGTGGCCATACAAAATGCCAAAACATAAACGGTAGATAATGCCCCCAATTAACAGACCACATTTTGCTTGATACATGCTATGGAAGTATTTACGCGGCCCTAACCCCACCCCCTGGTGATTGACATAGCCCCTGTGTCACTCATAATTCTCTCCCCCAAGGATGGATGAGCGGTGTCATTTGCTCATTGTTTTATGACTGTTCAGTAGCCAAGCTATTATTGGAACCCAAGTCATCTGGGTCATAATCAAGGATTTATTCTTGTATACAGCAGAGCTTGACCTTTAGTAACAGTTCTGAATTTGAAAAGAATGATGGAAGAAAGTTCCATTTCAGATCTGTAGGAAGATTTTTTTATTCCTTAGCAGATGGATCAGAGAGCAGAGACTAACCCTGGGATTTATTTTTGGAATACTGGCTGGAGCAGTTGCCTCCTAGAGGTAGGTCTGCATGGTTTGCAGCTTCTCAGGTCTCTTAGAGGTGGAAATCATCATTGATTAGAGGGGGTCCTTTTCCAATCTGATCCTTTGAATCTAATGGAGATTTGAGGCCTGAGAAAACCGCATCCCAGCCCTCTTCTGTACATCCCGAGGTGTTTGTGCTATCTTCCTTGTGCCCTTATTGTCTTGCTTCCTAGATCATTCAGCCTAGGGAGCATCCCAATAAAAAGAAAAATGAACTATACTGGACAAGTTAGTTCACTGAAGGTAGCAAAACGAAATGGAAGTAGCAAAACGAAATGAAATACACTTGTAACAGCACAAATAATGTTGTCCCAGTCAAAAAATAGCGTAGGATCCACTTTAATAAATGCTTTCATCACACGACTTCATCAGAATACTTTACAAACTCATTTTGACCCATTTAAATACACACTCAATCAACAAATAATTAAAAACAATTAAACAATTAATTAATCAACTCAATTAAAAATATGTTAAAAACTCATCACAATTCATACTGAATTAAATAATTGTAATATATTATATTCCTTATTTATACTTAACTTTCTATATTTTAAAAAACACTTCACATTTATTGCTTCATTTAACCCAGGATGTTTATCAGAATTTAACCTAATCTGCCACAATGTTTCCTTTTGTTCTAACATATTCTTGAAATCCCCAGCCCTATTGTCAGTTTCACAAACTTCAAGTACTGAAAAAACAAATTTTTTGAAAAAATTACAATTTCTGGAGTGTTTATATAGGGCATTTTTTTCATCTTTGCATTTCATGCTATATAAATGTTCCTTTATGCGGGTACTGAGACTACGAGTAGTCATACCCACATAAAAAGCAGGGCATGCTGTGCACATGCCTATATAAACTAAACCACAAGAATTACAATCTACATACCCAGGTACTTCAATAATTCTATTGTGGCTAGCTACAGCAATACTGGTACCTAGGGAGCATCCCTTTGAGTCATAAGGTCAAGCATTTTAGGTATTCATAGCAGAGGCATCTTCTTCTTATCCTCCAAGGATTTCCTCTCAATCAGTCTGGACAGGTTGGCCCAGTCACAGGATGAATCCTCATCAGGGTCTGCTGCCTAGGTACAAGAGTTTCTGCACTTATTTGGTTCTTGCATACCTGACAACAGTAGGGATTTTGGATGGATATTAGCCCCCAGCCCTAAGTAGGCCTTTCCACTTTTTGCATAAGCCCCATCTGGTCCATCTACCTTGTGTGCACCAGTCCCAGAGTTAGAGGGGGTTCAGACATCCTCCAAAGTTAGTTGCCTTTGGATGTCAGGTAGAGGGCCTTTTCTTTTAGATGGATGACACTCAACTCTTAATACTCAAACACCTCCTTTCTCTCTGCAACCAGTACCTACAGCATTAATTTGTAAACTACTTCTCAAACTAAAACCTTGTTCTTCATCTTCTGATAATCTTCCACCAGAATACTTAAAACTCTCTGCTGACTCAATTGCTTATCCAGTAAGCATTCTTATCAATCAATCCATTATGGAAACAAATGTCCCTACCCTTTGGAAGAAATGCATCATAACCTCTCTCCACAAAGGAGGTAAATCTAATGAACTAACAAACTATAGACTCATCTTCATCCTTTCCCCTCTATCCAAACTGCTTGAAAAGTGTATGCATATACAATTGCTAAATCTTATCTGTAACAATCTCTTTTCACCCACTCAACATGGCTTTAGGCAAGCACACAGTACGACAAACACTCTTATCTCTTTTACAGATATAGTCAACAAAGCTAGAGACTCAAACTTATACACCTCTGTAGTACTGTTAGATTTGTCAAAGGCCTTTGACACAGTCTCACATGACAAACTTCTTCAGTAACTAATATCTTTAGGTTATTCAATACCCACCAAACTATGGTTTAGCAACTACCTATCCAACGGAGAACAATGTGTAAAGTGACAAGGTTAAAGCAAAAGGAAAACAGTGCAAGGAGCACCAAAGGTGCCAACTATACAAAAATGTTCTGAGACTAAAAACGCGGTGATTACAGTTAAGCGTTTAATGCTTTCACTATTTTTTATTGTGTATTCGCATTACTTGCTGTACAGTGATTAAAGGGCTGAAAGTCATTTTGAATTTTAATCATTGGTGGTTGGTTTGTGCTTCTGCAGTGCTGTTTGAAAGTGGCAAGGTTGCCAATCTCAAAACCAGACTATCAAAACTGGTATCCCACAGGGGTCCATTCTTGGACCCCGCCTCTTTAATGTATTCATCAATAATCTACATACTGCCTGCCATCACAGTACATTAATGCAATATGCCAATGACCCCACCATTATTCCCTCCAACAACATACCAGATCTGTTGCAAATTACGTCAATAAAATCATGGCTGAACGATGCACAATTACTACTTAACCCTAACAAAACTAAACTCTTACTGTTCACCCCTAAAATGTTCACATCTGAATTCAAAATCTGTTCCCTAAACAAAACACAGATTGAAATATGGCAATTGATAAACTATTGGGTATCACCATAGACAACAAACTTACTTACATTTGACCAACACTTACATAATGCTATTTAAAAAAAATAATTTTAAACTAGGCACACTTTACAGGCACAAAAACTTTATGGATCCAAACATGAAAAGGAAACTAGCAAACACCTGGTCAATCCCCTTTACTCTACAGAGCACCCATTTTTACTAATCAACATATGACACTCAAAACCAAACTTCAGCATTGTTGCTACAAAATTACCAGATGTGCTAAAGACACATCCTACAGCACCCACCATTGCAATGCTCTGAAACAGATAAACTGGCTAGCATTCCTCCATCACTATTTACATCTCACAAACTTGGACTAACAAACTACCTTTTCAACTCATGGACCTTTCCCATGCCCCACAACCAACAACTAACCCCCAACTTCTATTTTCTTTGTCTATATTGTCTCATCTGTTTTCCTACACTCCCAACCTCCTTAGCGGCTTAATTCATCTCTTTACTTCCTCATATCTATCCCTGTCTTTCTACATTCCCCTCCCACTAATCCTTTTTCCCCAATACAGCACATTGCACTATCTCCTAAACACCTTATCCTCACATTTAAACATCAGTTTTACTTCTATCTTCTACTGTTTTCACTTACACTATTTTTCCTTAAGACTTACCTTTCCTCTTCAAAACCTTTGAATGTTATGCGTTTTTCTATTACCTGTATCCCAATCTACTAATTATATTTTTGTAGAAATATATGTTATGAAACAACTTTTTCTGTTTAATATTTAAACTAAATTGTACATTTGACGCCTCCTGTTATACCACATGAATCTATCCAGTGCTATTTATAATTTCTGACATTATATGCTTATTGTTATTTTGATGCAATATGTATACTGTTATTGTCAATTTTGAACACTGCTAGAGATTTTTCCCCCAGGCCTCCACTGAAAATGGATTTCTGACCCAGCCGGACTTTCCTGGTCACTAAATGTCAATAAATAAATAAATAAATAAATAAAATTTGTAGTCTTGGGGTTATTCTGCCTCCTTTCTGACCATGTTTTTGTGAAGGAAGTTTATATAATGCTTGAAATTATGTCTGTACCTTGGATTAGAGCCAACACAGAAGGCATATTCTCTCTGGTCTTTGTCATTTTTTCCAAAGAATTTACCTTTGTGGAGGTTATTGCACATGTGGAGGCACATTCACTCTGCTACTTTTGCACCGCTATGTCTAGTAACATCTTCTGGCAGACTAGGGTAACACTTTGTTTTCTCACTGTAAGCTATACTTCTTAAGGATCATGATGAGGTCACTGAGACTCCCAAAACCCATTCTTAGCCCTTCTGCAATTGGCATACAGGATGACCTGGAAGGAGCACATTGCTGGTGGGGAGTTATATTCCTATGCTCCTTTGGATCTTAGTCCTTGACTCTCTGTATTCATAATGTTCAAGGACCTCTTGGTGGATGGGTCCCTGGCAATTTTAAAGTGCCTCCCTGAAACTGGGATCAGGTGGAATCTGTCCTTCAGCCTGGAAACTGTAGTTGATGATGGCACAATCCAACTCTTTTTCTTGTTTACATTTTGCATTGCCTGCCTTGTCTTCAGTGGTGGACATGAAAATATGCCTGCATTAATCAGCCTGCCTGTATTCATCCCATTGGGATTGACAGCCTTTTATTAGATTCTACTTTTGACAGCAGTAGTGTTTTCAGTCCTTAACACCTTTTTTTGCTGCTAAGCAGTTTTCTGATATATTGAGGGTCGCATCTGTGTCTGATGACTTCCAGAAAATCTAGAAGGAAATGGAGGATCAATAGGTATTTTATACATAGTAGTTGCTCTACGGTGTTTATTGTTTCTGGTCTCCATCTCGTAATATAGTTTCCTCTCCTGGTTGTGAGGGTGGAGACAGCTCTCTGGGGTTACACAGAGCTATTTCTCAGGGTTGTGAATTGAGAGGATCCTTCTGTAGACCTCCTACTGCTGTATGTTGCTCTTCTGCAAGGCAATGGGGAACAAGGGAGCAGAAACAGACTCTATCATTCAGTGGGTGGAGAAGATTGCCCCTTTCCCTTGAGGAGGGGCACTTTTTCCTTCTGCCCCCACTTATAGTCAATAACCTCTCTAGTCCTTTGGATTGAGGTTCCCTTCCCACTCTTCTCCCAGTGTGGAAGTGGCGAGATCCTTGGGTGCTTGAGGGACTTGTTTCTCCAGGTCTCTCAGTATACCCCCGGAAGGGGAGAGATTGGCTGATTGATCTCCATATTTGAGCAGTTTATGCCCTCAACTTTGATGATTCCCTTATTTTTGTTTTCCTAGGGGTGGGAGCATCCTTACCAGGATTTAGATTCTTTGAGATGGGGAGGCTGTCCACCAGGGCTCCCTAAAGTGTTGGGTGGGAATCCTTTAGAATGATCAGGGTAATTTTATGCTTTCACTTTACTGTTTTATTCACTTTCATTTTACAGTTTTATTATCTTATATACTGTGTTTGAGGGGTCTTATTATTCACCCCAGGCTGAGATTTAAATTGGTCAGAACTGATCAGTCTCTAAACTAGTTAAATTCATTAAGTAAAAATGCTTTGTCTGTGAAGGACATTTTAGTTCTCTTGCTCTGAGATCTGGTTCCTTGCCTGGGTGGTCCTATACTTGCTTGTCTCTTTCACCTCCTCCTCCTTTCCATCAAAAGGGTGCCCCTACACATGCTTTAGCTCTGGGCTGGCTACCCTGTTGCTGTGAACCATAATTCACTGGTTGCTACAGGTAATTACAGTCTTCCACGAAGCTGCCTTTTATCCTAGCTTAGTTGTGGGATGGAGGAGTTAAGGGAGATGGGATTGTCTGTCCTCCCATTGTGTGGGTTCCTTAGTATCAGGTGCAGTGGTTTCTAGCTTTAGTGTGGTTCCTGTAAGACAGTGATGAGTTTTCAGTATGAGACCTTCCCACTTTCATGGCACTTGTGAGTGTGGCTATTGGTGCATTTGGAGCTGTTTGATGATGCTCCCAATTCTTGTAAGGCTTCTAAGGTCTCTCTTTGTCAGGGAGTCTATTAAACTGAGATTTCCCCTTGCTCTGGAGGAGGCATCCATTTCTGTGCTCTTGTGATGGCTTTACTCTACTCAGGAATATCTCTTCATAGGATCCTTTATTTCTGTGTGGAGGAATATTTCATTACAGTCACATTTTGGTGAATGGGTGAGTCCCTACTAGTGAGGTGGCCTATCTTGTTACCTTTGAAGCTTCATCAGATCTCCTTTCCTTCAGGGGTCACTGTTTTTCTTAGGGTATCTTCATCACACTATCATACTTCAGTACTGCTTCTGAGTCTTAGATGAAGCCACCCTGACCATGGATTTGGGGAATGGATAGACATGCCTTGGTGGTGTCAGATCACCCCTTGGGAATTGGACAGAGTAGATACCCCTTCTTTTCTGGGGAGGGGGAAACAATGTGGCTCCACCTTTGCCATCTAACAAGGCTGTCATCTGATACACTTTGTCAGCTGTTTTGAGGTCCAGAAGGGGGACTTGAGAGCTGCTAGAATTCTGCCTATTGACTTCAAGTAGTAACAGCTCTCAAGAGAGACAAGTAGTATCTGACATCCAGTTTAATCACTTAGATGCTGGGGTCTGGGAGGTTCTGAGATTATTCAAATAGCTGCCAACTGCACAGCACAGGGTTCTGGGCAGCTGTAAAAGGGTCTTATCTCTATTTTTTGTGGAGAGGCAGGTTCATAGATTCATAAGTATGCATTAGGCTAACAACCACTAGGAACTTTTTAAGCCTAGCCATGCATCCCAAATATATGACAAGTTCTAGTATCCTTGATAAGTACAAGCAGGAGCTTGGGAAATGAAATATTTACAAGCGGCCTGGGAGATAAACAATTTACAGGCTGCCTGTGTCCATTTGAGATATTTTTACCAAACCTGGGATGAACTTTCTGTTCCCCATCCAATTGTCCAAGTTACACTTAAATTGGGTTAGGGAAGAACTCTGCTTCACATGGATGGGGAGCCTGCTGTAGAGAAGGGGTAGTCTCTGGGATACATATCTGTCTCTCTGGTAGGTCCTATTTATATCACAGGCAAGGTTTAACTCATTCACCTCAGTGGAGCTCAGGAAGTTTGCACTTTAATTTCCAATGGGCGGAGCCTAAACCTTTTCACAGAATTAAATTATGTTTTCACATTTCAAACAAATGTCCATCTTTCTGGAACAATAGGGGTTATGAAAGAAGTATAAATGGCAAACCCCTCAGCACAAACTGTGTTGATGGTGGTAATATTCTTTAGGTTCTAGGTCGTAAATTGAATTTTATAAGTCACAGTAAATACAGTAACTATTATATTTTGTAAACTACTTACAACATCTCAGCAGCCACTCAAGTTACACACTTACTGTCAGCAGCATTTTATTCATCTAGCTGAAAGCTTTCATATGAGGCCAAGGAGTTCTGTCTGTGTTACTTGGTTGTTGAGATATTAAGATATATATATATATATATATATATATATATATATATATATATATATATATATATATATATATATATAAAAATAACAGGTAATATATCTTTACCTGGACTAGACAGAAGTCAAATAGTAATGCAGTCAAGTTTGCCATTGTGTAAACTTTAAGATGAAATCTTTTAAAACATTGTACATAGCATGGTTTTGGAATTATTGATGTAAATATTTACAAACAATATTTGATGCCCAGAGGTGTCAGTAGGAGTTAAATGCAGATGCCCCTGGAGACATCATTCGGATGTAATGAGTTAAGTCTTTAGAACAGGAAATTTTGGTGCTGTTTTTTTTATGGATATGCAGGAAGTCCATCAGGGTGGAGTTTGACAATTTCTTGTATGCCAGGCATAGATATCTCCTCAACAGCCTGTAGGAGACAGAATACAGGCATAGGACTTTGAGGTAGTCTGCTCATACCTCGAATTACTCTGTTTTTACCAAGTTTTGGGGTCCAAATGAAGGGGTGCCATGATTCTCGAGTGACACCCCTTCATTTTCGATTTTATTTCTTTTTGTTTTTTAATTTTCACGCTTTGAGCTGACATCATCACGTGCAAAATGATGTCAACTCAGTCAGGGCTATTCGCCTGTCGGAATTGAGCTCAAGGAGCTCACATTGATGTCGTGCATTCATTTCCGGCTGTTGCAAGCAGGAACTGATGATGTCAGGGCTGTTACGACCAGTGGAAATTGAACGGATGACTTTCGGGGCTGTTGCGAGCAAGAACTGACTGGAACTTATGTTCGGGGAACAGGAGTGTGACAAGAACAGACCTGCTGCAGTAAGGAAACATTTTTTGATTATGGTTGAGGAAGAGGGTGTGTGTGTGTGTGTGTGTGTGTGTGTGTGTGTGTGTGTGTGTGTGTGTGTGTGTGTGTGTGTGTGTGTGTGTGTGTGCATGGGTAAGATAGGTATGAGTTTGGGTTTTTAGTGCTAAGACTTTTTAGTGTACTGAAAGATTTTGGATTAGGTGTGTGTGTGTGTGTCTGCGATTGTGTGTGTCTGCGTGTGTCCGTGTGTGTGTGTGTGTGTGTGTGTGTGTGAGCATGTATTTACAATTTTGTGTTAGACTAAGGGCAAGAGAATGGGAAAGTTTTATTGTTGGTTGCAAATGTAGTTGTACATGATGTGTGTCTGAGTGTACTTTGTAGTGTGTGTAGTGTCCCCGCGTGTCACCTTATTAATGTGCAATAAGCCTAATCCTAATCATGCCTCTGCCCCCTCACACAACCCTTCCTTTAAAAACAACATGTGGCTGTGTTTTGTTGATCATATCACAAAAGGAAATTGTTTGCTTTTTTTTTCTTTTTGATTTTGTGATATTTTTAATTTTATTATTTTTTTTCCTGTTTTAATTTTTGAAATGCCAGCATAGGTATCTTTAGGGTATATGGTTATACATGATAAATCAACACATGCTCATAAATATATACTGGGGGTTATGCATGTGTAGGAGCATATATATGTATATGTGGTCTTTCCTTGCATTGCCTTTCAGGTAATCATCTATACCACATCATCTGTGTTATAATTAATGTGGATGTCATAGTCAAAGGTTTTGCCAGTGTTTGGGACCAAAGAAAATAGGGATTATTGGTAACAAACCTGCAGCCAGGTGATATTCCTCATTCACAAGCTCCTTGTTTATTAGACTCTTGCTTACCATCACTTTAATCATCTCTATCATGTTCCAACATCATGCGTATGTCATAACCCTTTATATATTCAATTGATATGCAAACCATAACAAGATTAGACTGTAAACTTTCCCATTGAGTCAACATCAGTTCACTTGTGGCTTTATTGTTAACACTAAATCAAAATGCATCCTAGCTTTATATGTTCTATGTCATTAATTCCCATTAACTTTTTTAGACACTTTCCAGTCATGAACTGAGCCAGAAAGGCAAAGGCAAACAGCTGTATAATGTGGGATTACATTATACCTTTCTGCCAAGATGTCTAAGACAACATAATAAAATGAATCATTTCTGCCAGCGCAGGATCTATAAATCACTGCATCATTTGTGATCTGTGTCTCTGCTGAATGGGTGACATGTCAATGCATAATAGGTGAATGGTAGTCATGGTAAATGGATAAGCGTATCACTGTAGAGTACATTAACCATTTTACACCTAAAAGAATGAGCCTTTACTAGTTAGTAGCTGACCCTGTTATAGCAAAATGAATGAGGCCCGTTGCTGTTCACCGGGTGAGACTTTTCACTGCTAAACTGGCAAATTCTGTCATTTCAGTCACAGCTTATAAGTTTATATTTCGTATTGCCTGGTTTATTGTCTTTATAGGGATGTTAGCATTGCTGCCTCACAGCAAGAGGTTCTCTGGTTCGATCCTCGGCTGGGGTGCCTTCTGTGCAGAGTCTGCATGTCCTCCCTGTGGTTGCGTGGGTTTCCTCCGGGTGCTCCGGTTTCCTCACACATCCCAAAGACATGCTGCAGGTGGATTGGACACTCTAAATTGGCCCTAGGTGTGAGTGTGTGCATGTGTGTGCCTTCTGTGAAAGGTTGGGTGCTGGGCTGGCAACTCGACACCGTAAAACTCCACTGCCAAACATGAGCGGATAAGGTGATCCGCTGTGGTGACCCCTAACTGGGAAAAGCCAAAAGAAGAAGAAGATTGTCTTTATAGGGATGACAGCAACCATTGATATGTTATTCTTTGTATTCTATTTCTTAGATTAAGCATTCTGCTTTCTGTCTATCCTACAGCATAACTAGTAATAACCAAAGGGTCACTTATCCTAGTATCATGGCCAAATGTGTAATACAGGTTTTATGCTAAGATTCCACAGCTGCAAAGAGCAGCATTTGTGAAAATTAGTCCATGAAAGTTGTATTACTGTTGTCACATTTGGTACTTTTGATGAAATAGATCTTAAAAAAGGACTCTCATTTGTTACATATTTACCAAAGGAACTGTATTCAGTATAAAGTGAAATCAATTACTAAGCACATATTTGATCTTTAAAACTGCAAAATAGAAATAAGCATCTTCAAATATTCACAGTTCTTGTTTTAGGCACTGAATAGCATTTAATATACCGTGTCCAGGTTTTTTGTGCTAAGAGGTTGAGAGGTATGGTGAGAAGTGAGAACTGAGAACTGAATTCAATAAATGATGGCCATTAAGTTTCAGTCTCCCTCTTTTTCAGGAAACTGATGATTTGGCATAGTGGTATGTTGTTCTGACTGTAGTCCATAGGGCCCTGGGTTCAAGACTTGCCAGTGAAATGCATGGTGGTAACACAACATTTTATTCTAGCAACTTTCCAAAATAATATAAGCAATGTTTAAAATGTGTACCTGGTTTTTGACCTTTTGTTCCCCCCCAAATAAAAATAAAACTGAGATTGAAAATAAGTGCGAGAAGCTGTGCAAGATGCATATGGCTTACACTACTGTCATTCTATTTATAGTGTAGGTGTGGAAGTAGACTTTTATGATGGAAATGTTCTGAATTGGGCAATTTTGTCATTATTGGTTCATGCATTTTGTTTCATTGCCTACAGTACAGCCTACTGGAAAAAATGTTTGAACAATAAATTTAAAATGCACTCTGTCTAACAAGTGTGTTGTATTATACAAGAAATATAATTTAATAAAGTCAGGAAGGTGTATCAAAGAAAAGAACACATGTATGCTTCTTGTTTTGTGTGCAAGAGGCCAATGATTTGAAAACAGCCCAAAGGTAATCTTTATCCACCACTGGCCAGATGCATCTTCTTTGGATGTGGTGTGGGTTTCAATGCTGTTTCAATGAATGTGAGCTTCAAGGGCAGAGAAGTTTTAATGCCAAGTCTATTTTCATTGTGAGACAGTATTGCTTTGCTTAGCAGATGTCTATTAGTGTTTGTGCATTGTGCTGTAAAATGTAAAAATAAAATCCAATTAATCATTGTAGAAGTAAAGCAGTATGCACACAATAGTGTTTATGGTGAACGGGGCAAAACAGCCAGGTAATGGGACATTGGAATGGCTGCAGGGGGACTCTGGCCATATTATGGTTGCCTGCTCTTTAGTTTGCGTTTGAAAGTTGGCATCCCACACTTCCATTTTAGTGGATGGGGTATGTAATTATGTATGCAAATTAGATGTTAATCAGCATACAGATTTATAGGTTCATAGGTAGGTACTAGGCTATCTGCCCGAGGGCATTTATAAGCCTAGCCAGAGTGTGTCGGCTTTCGCCGCCCCATTGATTAATTAACTGATCCTCTGTCAAGCAGAGCCAATGAAGTGATCCCAGGGATGTATATTCTGTTAGCCATCCACTCGTCAAGGTTTCTCTTGAAGAGTGTTAGTGAGGGGCTCTGCCTGATATAATTTGGAATTTTGTTCCAAAGCATGGGGAGTTTCTGTGATGGGAATCTGTCCCTCCAGAATGTTCTATTTATTGTTGTAGCAAGGTTTAGCTCACTAGACCGTGTGGCTCTTAGTGACTTGGATTTCTTTAGGTGGAGCATGTCCATCAATTCTAAGTTGGACATGGCTTTGTAAGTCAGGCAGAGATCACCTCTGAGTAACCGATATGCCACTGAGTACAGCCAGAGTTTTTTCAGTCGGGCTGCATAGGACATATGTTTGAGGCCAGTCATCCTCTTGGTGAGGTACTTTTGTGGTCTTTCTAGCTGTTGGAAGTGTCTTGTGAGGTACATCCCAAATGGGACATTGTACTCTATGATGGGTCTAATGAGTGTAGAGTAGAGGGGCACTATAACCTCTTTATTTCTACATGCGAACCCTTTAGTAATTAGATGGGCCACATAGAAGGATTTCCTAACTACTTTGGCAATATGATTGTCAAAGGAGAGATTACTATCTACCTGGGTCCCCAGATCTCTTATTACCTCTTCTGTATTAAGGGGGCTGCCACCTATGTGGTAATTCTTGGGTGTTTTGTTTTTCCCAAATGGGATGACTCTGTGTTTTTTGGCATTTAGCTTGAGGCCATGACTTTGACACCAGGTGTCTGTCTCAGTAAGGCCCTTTTGGAGGATGTCTGTGTCAGCCGGAGAGTCAATTATGGCTTCCAGTTTGCAGTCATCGGCGAACTTGGTTAGCCATAGTCCTCCTGTGTTTGCCTGTACTTCTGAGAAGTATATACCGAAGAGTAGGGGTCCCAGGACCGATCCTTGCAGGACACCACTTGTGACTGGTTTAGAGTCGGACCTGGAGCCCGCTATTCTTACCATGTGAGTTCTGTCTGTAAGCCAGTTGGCAATCCATCTCATGATGTAGGGGTTTATGTTCAGGCTGGTGAGTTTTTCTGTAATACCCGAGTGAAGAATGGTGTTGAAAGCCTTGGCGAGGTCAAGGTAGGCTGTGTGAACCACTTTTCCCTTGTCTATGGCCTTGATGATTGTCTTGAAGAAGTCAACCAGGTTTAGTAGGCATGATTTGCTCTTAACAAAGCTGAAGTGGGTCGGATCAAGTGTTTGGAGGTTCCCAATGTCTTTGTTAATGAGTTCCATGATGATGCACTCCATAGCCTTGCAGACCAGGCTAGTCAGGCTTATGGAGCGATAGTTACCAGGGTCAGCTGTGGCCCCTCCTTTGTGGAGAGGAATAACCATTGCTGTGCGCCATTCTATGGGCATGTAGCCTGTGGAGAGGCTGAGGTTGAACAGCGTGTTTAGGTGGGGGGTTAGTTCGTTATGTAGTTTGTGCAAGATGCATCCTGGGACACCATCTGGTCCCATTAAAGCTGTGTTTTTGGCTTTTGAAAGGGCTGTTTTCACCCGTGCATCTGTGATTTGTGGGACACTACACTTTTCCGGTATTGTTGTGGGCCCTTTTGGAGGTGAGAGGGGGGTGAAGTTTGCACTGAATCTATCTGCCAGGATGTTGGCAATATCAGTAGGTTCAGTATATTTTGTGCTATTTTGCACTAGTTTAGTGCATATGTGTGAGTTGCCACTTAGATTCTTAACATAGCTAAAGAAGGCTTTGTGGTTATCTTTTGAATCCTTGGCTATTTTTCTTTCGAAGTTAGCCTTGGATGATTTCATAAGGGACCTTAGTTTCTTACTGATACTGATCAGGGATGTCTTTCCTTCTTGGAATTTGCTTTTTTTCCGAACTAGTTTCCTCCTTCTATTGTATAGCCTGTTTATTGCAGGGGTCCACAAGACTGGTTTCCTTCTCTTAGAGGAGTTAGTCTTGGTTTTGCTAGGGATAGCACGATCCATGCATCCTTGTAGGTGCTCATAGCGTGCATTTGTAAAGGTTTCTGCATCTTGGGCAGCGTTATCCTTTAGCGTGGGGGCTGTGAAACTTACCACCTCTGTCTTAAGTAAGGTGAAGTTTGCTTTAGAAAAGTTTTTTACTGTAGTTTCCTTAGTTGGAGGTGGTGGTGGGGAGTGGATATCCAGGGTGATTAGTTTATGATCTGATCTAACCAGTGACCGGTTGACCTCTGGTGTGGAACACCTGTTGCCCATGTTGGTGATGACCAGGTCCAATATGTTTTCATCTCTGGTAGGGGAGTTTACCAGCTGGTCCAGGGCATTTGAGTTGATGAATTTCAGGAAGCGCTGGGCCTGGGAATTTGTACTTGAGTAGTTTTCCCAGTGAATGGTAGGGTAATTGAAATTGCCCAATATCAGGGTGTTTGGTAGGACCTTCATGTTTTCCAGTGTCTCCAGAAAGGTGGAGTGGTGGTTCTGGGTCATGGAGGGTGATCTGTAGCAGGCCACAATTTGCATTGCAGATTTTCCCGATGTTAGTTGCACATGGATGATCTCAGAGGTATCATGCTGCGCCACTAACCTGGAGACGTAGGTATCCTTGATGAATATGGATACACCCCCTCCTTTTGTGTTTCGGTCCATGCTCTGTGGCCGAAACATGTGGTATGAGTTGTAGCCCAGTAGTGCTGGGATGCTCTCTGGAGCCTTGAACCAGGTTTCAGTTACTGCACAGATGTTGACGTTCTCCATACTGAACAGTGCTTCGAGTGCATGCATTCTGAGATTTAAACTCCTGGCGTTGAATAGCATAACCCTCAGTTTTTTGTTAATTGCGCTGTTTACGGAGGTGGGTTTGACTTTTGAGCCTTGCCTAAAAAAGGCACTATGGAGGCAGCAAGAGTCTTGGCCAGTATTTGAAAGCCTAGGGGTGACAGGTGCAAGCCGTCTCTTGTGAAGCAACGCGGCTTGTCGAGCATGTCATCCCAGGCTGACAGACACTGGATCCCCTTTGAATGACACCAGAAGCTTAGCCATTTGTTGAAATTGATAATTTTTTCTTTATACTGAGGTATCATACTTGGTAAGGGCAGGATGCTACTCAGGGTCAGGGTCATACCAGCCTGGGCTACATGATCAGAGAGCTCTTCCATGTCTCTTTTCATGTAGCCCAGGGAGGTACGTCTCAGGTCATTCACACCAACGTGAACAATGACAGAGTCATATTTGTACTTGTTCTGGAGTGACCTGAGTGCTTGTGTTATGTGGTGGATTCTGGCTCCCAACAGGCAGCTAACAGTAACCTTCTGCTTGTCCAGCCTAGTGAGTGGGACATCAGAGTGCCTGACTATAGAGTTACGTATTACTAGTGTGTCAGGTATGTTATTTCACCTTAAAGGCTGTGATTGTGTGGCACACTGATTTTGTGTTTTATGTGTTGTCTGGTTTGTGATTGGAAGTGCAGGTTGTTTGGGTGTCTGCTTTGGAGGTCTCTGATGCTTTTGCAGGTTTTTATTTAGAGCCTCCGAGTATGGTTTTGTGTATTTATGTGTATTTTTTGCCAGTGCTGTTTTAGTAGGTCTGTGCGGCTGGAGGTGTGGTGCAAGTGTTAACCTTCTCCTCTTGACTGTCTGTTCCATTCTTCCAGTTAGGCTGTATAATTGCATCTCTCGCATATGTTAGTGTTTTGTGGTAGGAGGAGAGGATTGTCTGTGTATATGAGGCAGTTGTAACATTGCCTCAGGATACCCAGATTCACCAGCTGGACTGGAGAGTGCACCTGAAGTTGCCCTTTGGTCATGCCTGAATAGTAGGGTGAGCTGCTTAATCGCTTGGTTGGTGAGGGATGAATAAAGAGCCTTGCCCTGCTAGGCAATCAGTGTCAGGGTATATTAGTGCTTGCTATTAGGTCTGAGCAAGTGCTGGGCTGTAAGATGCTTTTTGAGTGCTTAGGTTGAGAGTTAGACTAGTTTCAAGGGAAAAACTGAAGAGGAGACTTAGTGGAGCCAGGAATAATATAACCGTAGCTAATCGGCACTGCCCAGTGCGCAAAACCGTGCAAATGCAGTTTTTATAGTAGGGAAATGAAAGAGATAGAAATTAGCCCAAAATGGCCAATAAACTACTAACTTCTGGGCTGTAACCACTCCTCCAGGGACAGATAGGTTGCTCAAAGCTCCCCTCTATCACAGGTGAACAGAGAAACTTCCTTCTATCCAAGTAAGGTATGGGCAACTCAGAAACTAGTATCACAGCCCTGAATTCAGCACTAGCCTAAAAACTGGACTATACTAGCTTAGAAAGGTGGGAAACAAGGATTTTTTGGGGGGGGTTTTTTTGTTTTTCTTAAAAGATAAGGCAAAAACAGTAAAAAAAATACACTTAAAACAGCTTTAAATGACTACAAGTACGATCAGAAAAGGCTATCACACTTTAGTGTTTAGCCTACAACAGTTAAACAAATTATTTAAACAAAAAAAAACTTTTTAAAAGTGCAGGCAGTCAAATAAGTACAATATGTGAAAAAACAAGCTTTTAAATCACAATAAAAGCAGAAAAATTTGCATTTAGGCGGAAAACTGTTAAGTACAGCAAGAAAGTACAGAAAACTGATACTTAATCACTCCAACGTCTCTCTTCTAAGCTAGAAGACTAGTATCAGTTTAAGGCTTTCTAGTGCTACCCAGTAGGTTAGTTAAAGGAAAGCTGGGAAACAAGCATAGATGTGGTCTTTTAAACCAGAAAGTTGAAAGAGACGGATAAACTGTCCAAATGGTCAATAAACTACAATTTCTGGGCCAAGAACCTCTCCTCTTGTGGTAGACAAGCTACCTAGAGCTTACCACTCCCACTGATAAGCTAGAAGGCTTTCCTCCAACACAGAAAAGCTTGCGGGGCTCAGAAGCTTACCAACAGTCCTGGATACAGCAACTCTGTATCTGGACTAGGCTAGTTACAGGAAAGGTGGGAAACAAGTGCAAGTGTGGCTTTTAAACCAGAACATTGAAAGAGATGTTAAAAAAACTGCCCAAATGGCCAATAGCTACAATTTCTGGGCCAGGAACCTTTCCTCTTGTGGTAGATAGGCTACCTAATGCTTACCACTCCCACTGATAAGCTAGAAGGCTTCCCTCCAACACAGAAAGGCTTGGGGGGCTCAGAAGCTTACAAAGAGTCTTGGATACAGCACATCTGTACCTGGACTAGACTAGTAACAGGAAAGGCAGGAAACAAGCGCAAAAACAGGCTTTTAAATCAGAAGGTTGAAAGAGATGGAAAAGCTTCCCAAACAGTGAATAAACTATAATTTCTGGGCCAGAAACCACTCCTCCTAGCAATTCTGTACCTGGACTACACTAGTTATAGGAAAGGTAGTGACCAAACGCAAAACAGGCTTTTAACCAGAAAGTAGAAAGAGATGGAAAAACTGCCCAAATGCCTAATGAACTACAATTTCAGGGCCAAAACCCACTCTTCCTGTGGTAGATAGGCTACCTAGTGCTTACCACTCGTACTGAAAGCTAGAAGGCTTTCCACAGAAAGACTTGGGGGGGCTCAGTAACAGTCCTGGATACACTAAGTCTGTATCTGGACTTGACTAGTTACAGGAAAGGCAGGAAACAAGCTCAGATGTTTTTTTTGTTAGAGAAAAGCAGCTAAAACAGCAGTAAATAAAATTCAAATTGTAGAGCACCCGAGTGTGTAGCAACACTACGGCAAATACTGTTCAAATAAAAGCAATTAAATTAACAAATGACTAAAAAACAAATGCAGAAGGCAGTAAATTAGAAGGCTACTAACAAGCAGTACTAAGTGCAGAGTAAGAGCAACTGAACACATAGCACACAGAACAGCAACTAAGACAGTTACAGTAAGAGCAGCTGAATAAAAAAAAAAAATATATATATATATAATATATATATATATATATATATATATATATATATATATATATATATATATATTATATGTATATATATTTTTTTTTTTTGAGGGAGGAGGGAACAGAGCAGGATTAAGAGGCTACAGGGTTTGTCCTTCCCTAATGCTCTCTTTGTACACAGTAGGAGTGCCTGAAATCAGAATATGATCTCACTGCACCCAGTTAAGTGAGCAAATGAAATGGGCCGAAAAGGAGTATCCAAATACAAATCTACAGGAAAAGCGGGCAATTTCAAAGCCACCAACATTAACACCAAAACAAGAACAGGGAGGGTGGGTGGGGAACTAACTGTAGGAAGACAGACACAACTTCAGTTGAGTTAATATTCAGAGAAAACCACAAATAAAAACTTAAATACAGTACTATATGCAAAAGAGCAGAAAAAGTGTACTTAAATTCACTTATACGTCCAGATAATTTCAGGTAGATGTTAGCCGGCCAAAGCTCTGATATTAAGCAGAGATAACTCAAAATGTACTACTTATATAAGGCAAGACAGAATGTCAGTGATGAGGTGAAACTACTCCCCACTGCTATCAATGGCTACACAGAAATTCTAAAAAGTACTCTGTAGAGAGACAGACACAACTTCATTTTAGTTACTATTCAGTGAAAAACACAAATAAATAAATTAAAAACAGTACTGTATGCAAAAGAGCAGATAAAAGTGTACTTAAATTCACGTTTACTTCCAACTGTTTTCAGGTAGACGTCAGCCGGCCAAAGCTCTGATGTGAAGCAGAGATAACTCAAAATGTACCACTTATATAAGGCAAGACAGAATGTCAGTGATGACGTGAAACTACCCCCCCCTTGCTATCATTGACTACACAGAAATTCTAAAAAGTACTCTGTAGAGAGTCAGCCACAGCTTCATTTGAGTTAATATTCAGTGGAAAACACAAATAAGTAAATTAAATATAGTACTATATGCAAAAGAGAATAAAAGTGTACTTAAATTGACTTATACATACAGCTGATTTCAGGTAGATGTTAGCCGGCCAAAGCTCTGATATTAAGCAGAGATAACTCAAAATGTACCACTTATATAAGGCAAGACAGAATGTCAGTCATGAGGTGAAACTACTCCCCACTGCTATCAATGGCTACACAGAAATTCTAAAAAGTACTCTGTAGAGAGACAGACACAACTTCATTTGAGTTACTATTCAGTGAAAAACACAAATAAATTAAAAACAGTACTGTATGCAAAAGAGCAGATAAAAGTGTACTTAAATTCACGATTGCTTCCAACTGATTTCTGGTAGAGGTTAGCCAGCCAAAGCTCTGATATGAAGCAGAGATAACTCAAAATGTACCACTTATATAAGGCAAGACAGAATGTCAGTGATGATGTGAAACTACCCCCCCTTTGCTATCATTGGCTACACAGAAATTCTAAAAAGTACTCTGAAGAGAGTCAGCCACAACTTAATTTGAGTAAATATTCAGTGGAAAACACAAATAAGTAAATTAAATATAGTACTATATGCAAAAGAGAATAAAAGTGTACTTAAATTCACTTATACATACAACTGATTTCAGGTAGTTGTTAGCCAGCCAAAGCTCTGATATTAAGCAGAGATAACTCAAAATGAACAACTTATATAAGGCAAGACAGAATGTCAGTGATGAGGTGAAACTACCCCCCACTGCTGTTAATGGCTACACAGAAATTCTAACAAGTACTCTGTAGAGAGACAGCCACAACTTCAGTTGAGTTAATATTCAGTGAAAAACACAAATAAATAAATTAAATACAGTACTATATGCAAAAAAGCAGATAAAAGTGTACTTAAACTCACTTAAATGTCCAGCTGACTTCAGGTAGATGTTAGATGGCCAAAGTTCTGATATTAAGAGAGATAACTTAAAATGTACCACTTATATAAGGCAAGACAAAATGTCAGTGAATAGATGAAACAACCCCCCATTGCTATCAATGGCTACACAGAAATTCTAAAAACTACTCTGCAGAGAGACAGCCACAACTTCATTTGAGTTAATATTCAGAGAAAAACAAAATTAACTAAATTAAATACAGTACTATATGCAAAAGAGCAGATACAACTGTGCTTAAATTCACTAATACATCCAGTTGATTTCAGGTAGATGTTAGCCGGCCAAAGCTCTGATATTAAGCAGAGATAACTCAAAATGTACCACTTATATAAGGCAAGACAGAATGTCACTGATGAGGTGAAACTACTGCCCACTGCTATCAATTGCTATACTGAAATTCTAAAAAGTACTCTGTAGACAGACGGCCACAACTTCAGTTGAGTTAATATTCAGTGAAAAACACAAATAAATAAATTAAATACAGTACTATATGCAGAAATGCAGATAAAAGTGTACTGAAATTTACTTATACGTCCAGCTGATTTCAGATATATGTTAGCCGGCCAAAGCTCTGATATTAAGCAGAGATAACTCAAAATGTACCACTTATATAACGCATGACAGAATGTTAGTGATGAGGTGAAACTACCCCCCACTGCTATCAATGGCTGCACAGACATTCTAAAAAGTACTCTGAAGAGAGTCAGCCACAGCTTCATTTGCATTAATATTGAGTGAAAAACACAAATAAATAAATGAAATACAGTACTATATGCAAAAGAGCAGATAAAAGTGTAATTAAATTCAGTTATACGTCCAGCTGATTTCAGGTAGATGTTAGCTGGCCAAAGCTCTGATATTAAGCAGAGATAACTCAAAATGCACGATTTATATTAGGCAAGACAGAATGTCAGTGAATAGGTGAAACTACCCCCAACTGCTATCAATGGCTACACAGACATTCTAAAAAGTACTCTGCAGAGAGACAGCCACAACTTCATTTGAGTTAATATTCAGTGAAAAAAAAATAAATTAAATACAGTACTATATGCAAAAGAGCAGATAAAAGTGTACTTAAATTCACTAATACATCCAGCTGATTTCAGGTAGATGTTAGCCAGCCAAAGCTCTGATATTAAGCAGAGATAAATCAAAATGTACCACTTATATCAGGCGAGACAGAATGTCAGTGATGAGGTGAAACTATCCCACACTGCTATCAATGGCTACACAGAAACTCTAAAAAGTACTCTATAGAGAGACAGCCACAAATTCATTTAAGTTAATATTCAGTGAAAAACACAAATAAATAAATTAAATACAGTACTATATGCAAAAGAGCAGATAAAAGTGTACTTAATTCACTTATACATCCAGCTGATTTCAGGTAGATGTTAGACGGCCAAAGCTCTGATATTAAGCAGAGATAACTCAAAATGTACCACTTATATCAGGCAAGACAGAATGCAAGTGAAGAGGGGAAACTACCCCCCACTGCTATCAATGGCTACACAGAAATTCTAAAAAGTACTCTGTAGAGAGACAGCCACAACTTCAGTTAAGTTATTCAGTGAAAAACACAAATAAATAAATTAAATACAGTACTATATGCAAAAGAGCAGATAAAAGTGTACTTAAATTCACTTATACGTCCAGCTAATTTCAGGTAGATGTTAGCCGGCCAAAGCTCCGATATTAAGCAGAGAAAAGTTAAAATGCACCACTAATACAAGGCAAAATAGAATGTCAGTGATGAGGTGAAACTACGCCCCACTGCTATCAATGGCTACACAGAAATTCTAAAAACTACTCTGTAGAGAGACAGCCACAACTTCATTTGAGTTAATATTCAGTGAAAAACACAATTAAATAAATTAAATATAGTACTATATGCAAAAGAGAAGATAAAACTGTACTTAAATTCACTAATACATCCAGTTGATTTCAGGTAGATGTTAGCTGGCCAAAGCTTTAATATTAAGCAGAGATAACTCAAAATGAACAACTTATATAAGGCAAGACAGAATGTCAGTGATGAGGTGAAACTACCCCCCACTGCTATCAATGGCTATATTGAAATTCTAAAAAGTACTCTGTAGAGAGACAGCCACAACTTCAGTTGAGTTAATATTCAGTGAAAAACACAAATAAATAAACAAAATACAGTACTATATGCAAAAAAGCAGATAAGAGTATACTTAAATTTACCTATACGTCCAGCTGATTTCAGATAGATGTTAACCAGCTAAAGCTCTGATATTGAGCAGAGATAACTCAAAATGTACCACTTATATAAGGCATGACAGAATGTCAGTGATGAGATGTAACTACCCCCCCACTGCTATCAATGGCTACACAGAAATTCTAAAAAGTACTCTGCAGAGAGTCAGCCACAACTTCATTTGAGTTAATATTCAGTGAAAAACACAATTAAATAAATTAAATACAGTACTATATGCAAAAGAGCAGATAAAAGTGTACTTAAATTCACTAATACATCCAGCTGATTTCAGGTAGATATTAGTCAGCCAAAGCTCTGATATTAAGCAGAGATATATCAAAATGTACCACTTATATCAGGCAAGACAGAATGTCAGTGATGAGGTGAAACTACCCTACACTGCTATCAATCGCTACACAGAAATTCTAAAAAGTCCTCTGTAGAGAGACAGCCACAAATTCATTTGAGTTAATATTCAGTGAAAAACACAAATAAATAAATTAAATGCAGTATTATATGCAAAAGAGCAGATAAAAGTGTACTTAAATAAACTTATACGTCCAGCTGATTTCAGGTAGATGTTAGACGGCCAAAGCTCTGATATTAAGGAGAGATAACTGAAAATGTGCCACTTATATCAGGCAAGACAGAATGTCATTGAAGAGGTGAAACTACCCCCCACTGCTATCAATGGCTACACAGAAATTCTAAAAAGTAGTCTGTTGAGAGACAGCCACAACTTCAGTTGAGTTAATATTCAGTGAAAAACACAAAAAATGAATTAAATACAGTAATATATGCAAAAGAGCAGATACAAGTGTACTTAAATTTGCTTATACATACAACTGATTTCAGGTAGTTGTTAGCCAGCCAAAGCTCTGATATTAAGCAGAGATAACTCAAAATGTTCCATTTATATAAGGCAAGACAGAATGTCAGTGAATAGGTGAAACTACCCCCCACTGCTATCAATGGCTACACAGAATTTAATTCTTAAAAAGTAGAGAGACAGCCACAAGCCACAACTTGAGTTAATATTCAGTGAAAACAAAAACACAAAAAAAAAATTAAATACAGTACTAAAAAAAAGCAGATGAGTATATTTATGAAATATTATAATGTAGCTTATTTCAGATAGATGTTTAGCAGCTAAGCCTTGATATTGAGCAGAGATAGAGATAACTCAAAATGTTCCATTTATATAAGGCAAGACAGAATGTCAGTGAATAGGTGAAACTACCCCCCACTGCTATCAATGGCTACACAGAAACTCTAAAAAGTACTCTGCAGAGAGACAGGCACAACTTCATTTGAGTTAATATTCAGAGAAAAACACAAATAAATTAATTAAATACAGTACTATATGCAAAAGAGCGATAAAAGTGTACTTAAATTCACTTATATGTCCAGCTGATTTCAGGAAGATGTTAGACGGCCAAAGCTCTGATATTAAGCAGAGATAACTGAAAATGTACCACTTATATCAGGCAAGACAGAATATCAGTAAAGAAGTGAAACTACCCCCAATGCTATCAATGGCTACACAGAAATTCTAAAAAGTACTCTGTTGAGAGACGGCCACAACTTCAGTTGAGTTAATATTCAGTGAAAAACACAAACAAAAAATGAATTAAATACAGTACTAAATGCAAAAAAGCAGATAAAAGTGTACTAAAATTTGCATATACTTACAGCTGATTTCAGGTAGATGTTAGCAGTGAAAAACACAAATAAATAAATTAAATACAGTGCTATATGCAAAACCGCAGATAAAAGTGTACTTAAATTCACTTATATGTCCAGCTGATTTCAGGTAGTTGTTAGCCGGCCAAAGCTCTGATATCAAGCAGAGATAACTCAAAATGTACCACTTATATAAGGCAAGAATGATTGTTAGTGATGAGGCGAAACTACCCATACTGTTATTGGCTACACAGAAATTCTAAAATGTACTGTGTAGAGAGGCAGCCACGACTTCAGTTTAGTTAATATTAATTGAAAAACACAAATAAATAAAGACAGTACGATATGCAAAATAGCAGATACAAGTGTACTTAAATTCACTTATACATCCAGCTGATTTTAGGTAGATGTTAGCTGGCCAAAGCTCTGATATTAAGCAGAGATAACTCAAAATGTACCACTTATATCAGGCAAGACAGAATATCAGTGATGAGGTGAAACTACCCCCCACTGCTATCAATGGCTACACAGAAATTCTCAAAAGTATTCTGTAGAGAGTCAGCCACAACTTCATTTGAGTAAATATTCAGTGGAAAACACAAATAAATAAAATAAATACAGTACTACATGAAAAGAAAAGTGTACTTAAATTCACTAATACATCCAGCTGATTTCAGGTAGATGTTAGTCAGCCAAAGCTCTGATATTAAGCAGAGATAAATCAAAATGTACCACTTATATCAGGCAAGACAGAATGTCAGTGATGAGGTGAAACTACCCTACACTGCTTTCAATGGCTACACAGAAATTCTAAAAAGTCCTCTGTAGAGAGACAGCCACAAATTCATTTGAGTTAATATTCAGTTAAAAACACAAATAAATAAATACAGTATTAGATGCAAAAGAGCAGATAAAAGTGTACTTAAATAAACTTATACGTCCAGTTGATTTCAGGTAGATGTTAGACGGCCAAAGCTGTGATATTAAGGAGAGATAACTCAAAATGTGCCACTGATATCAGGCAAGACAGAATGTCAGTGAAGAGGTGAAACTACACCCCACTGCTATCAATGGCTAAACAGAAATTCTAAAAAGTACTCCGTAGAGAGACAGCCACAACTTCATTTGAGTTAATATTCAGTGAAAAACACAATTAAATCAATTAAATACAGTACTATATGCAAAAGAGCAGATAAAAGTGTACTAAAATTCACTAATACATCCAGCTGATTTCAGGTAGATGTTAGCCGGCCAAAGCTGTGATATTAAGCAGAGATAACTCAAAATGAACAACTTATATAAGGCAGGACAGAATGTCAGTGATGAGGTGAAACTACCCCCACTGCTATTAGTGGCTACACAGAAATTCTAAAAAGTACTCTGTAGAGAGACAGCCACAACTTCAGTTAAATTAATATTCAGTGAAAAACACAAATAAATAAATTAAATACAGTGCTATATGCAAAACCGCAGATAAAAGTGTACTTAAATTCACTTATATGTCCAGCTGATTTCAGGTAGTTGTTAGCCGGCCAAAGCTCTGATATCAAGCAGAGATAACTCAAAATGTACCACTTATATAAGGCAAGAATGATTGTTAGTGATGAGGCGAAACTACCCCTACTGTTATTGGCTACACAGAAATTCTAAAATTTACTGTGTAGAGAGGCAGCCACAACTTCAGTTGAGTTAATATTCATTGAAAAACACAAATAAATAAAGACAGTACGATATGCAAAATAGCAGATACAAGTGTACTTAAATTCACTTATACGTCCAGCTGATTTTAGGTAGATGTTAGCCGGCCAAAGCTCTGATATTAAGCAGAGATAACTCAAAATGTACCACTTATATCAGGCAAGACAGAATATCAGTGATGAGGTGAAACTACCCCCCACTGCTATCAATGGCTACACAGAAATTCTCAAAAGTATTCTGTAGAGAGTCAGCCACAACTTCATTTGAGTAAATATTCAGTGGAAAACACAAATAAATAAAATAAATACAGTGCTACATGAAAAGGAGCAGATAAAAGTGTACTTAAATTCACTAATACATCCAGCTGATTTCAGGTAGATGTTAGCCGGCCAAAGCTCTGATATTAAGCAGAGATAAATCAAAATTTACTACTTATATCAGGCAAGAGAGAATGTCAGTGATGAGGTGAAACTACCCTACAGTGCTATCAATGGCTACACAGAAATTCTAAAAGGTACTCTGTAGAGAGATAGCCACAAATTTATTTGAGTTAATATTCAGTGAAAAACACAAATAAATAAATTAAATACAGTATTATATGCAAAAGAGCAGATAAAAGTGTACTTAAATAAACTTATACGTCCAGCTGATTTCAGGTAGATGTTAGAGGGCCAAAGCTCTGATATTAAGGAGAGATAACTCAAAATGTGCCAGTTATATCAGGCAAGACAGAATGTCAGTGAAGAGGTGAAACTACCCCCCACTGCTATTAATGGCTACACAGAAATTCTAAAAAGTAGTCTGTTGAGAGACAGCCACAACTTCAGTTGAGGTAATATTCAGTGAAAAACACAAAAAAATGAATTAAATACAGTACAATATGCAAAAGAGCAGATACAAGTGTACTTACATTTGCTTATGCATACAGCTGATTTCAGGTAGATGTTAGCCGGCCAAAGCTCTGATATTAAGCAGAGATAACTCAAAATGAACAACTTATATAAGGCAAGACAGAATGTCAGTGATGAGGTGAAACTACCCCCCACTGCTATTAATGGCTGCACAGAAATACTAAAAAGTACTCTGTAGAGAGACAGCCACAACTTCAGTTAAATTAATATTCAGTGAAAAACACAAATAAATCAATTAAATACAGTACTATATGCAAAACAGCAGATAAAAGTGTACTTCGATTCACTTATATGTCCAGCTGATTTCAGGTAGTTGTTAGCTGGCCAAAGCTCTGATATCAAGCAGAGATAACTCAAAATGTACCACTTATATAAGGCAAGAATGATTGTTAGTGATGAGGTGAAACTACCCCTACTGTTATCATTGGCTACAGAGAAATTCTAAAATGTACTCTGTAGAGAGGCAGCCACAACTTCAGTTGAGTTAATATTCAGTGAAAAACATGAATAAATAAAGACAGTACTATATGCAAACTAGCAGATACAAGTGTACTTAAATTCACTTATACATCCAGCTAATTTCAGGTAGATGTTAGCTGGCCAAAGCTCTGATATTAAGCAGAGATAACTCAAAATGTACCACTAATACAAGGCAAGACAGAATGGCACTGATGAGGTGAAAGTACCCCCCACTGCTATCAATGGCTACACAGAAATTCTAAAAAAGTACTCTGTAGAGAGTCAGCCACAACTTCATTTGAGTAAATATTCAGTGGAAAACACAAATAAATAAAATAAATACAGTACTACATGAAAAGGAGCAGATAAAAGTGTACTTAAATTCACTAATACATCCAGCTGATTTCAGGTAGATGTTAGCCGGCCAAAGCTCTGATATTAAGCAGAGATAACTCAAAATGTACCATTTATATAAGGCAAGACAGAATGTCAGTGAATAGGTGAAACTACCCCCCACTGCTATTAATGGCTATACTGAAATTCTAAAATGTACTCTGTAGAGAGACAGCCACAACTTTAGTTGAGTTAATATTCAGTGAAAAACACAAATAAATAAATTAAATACAGTACTATATGCAAAAGAGCAGATAAAAGTGTACTTAAATTCACTTATACGTCCAGCTGATTTCAGGTTAATGTTAGAAAACCAAAGCTCTGATATTAAGCAGAGATAACTCAAAATGTACCACTTATATAAGGCAAGACAGAATGTCAGTGAATAGGTGAAACTACCCCCCACTGTTATCAATGGCTACACAGAAATTCTAAAAAGTACTCTGTAGAGAGACAGCCACAACTTCAGTTGAGTTAATATTCAGTGAAAAACACAAAAAAATGAATTAAATACAGTACAATATGCAAAAGAGCAGATACAAGTGTACTTAAATTCACTTATACATACAGCTGATTTCAGGTAGATGTTAGCCGGCCAAAGCTCTGATATTAAGCAGAGATAACTCAAAATGAACAACTTATATAAGGCAAGACAGAATGTCAGTGATGAGGTGAAACTACCCCCACTGCTATTAATGGCTACACAGAAATTCTAAAAAGTACTCTGTAGAGAGACAGCCACAACTTCAGTTAAATTAATACTCAGTGAAAAACACAAATAAATAAATTAAATACAGTGCTATATGCAAAACCGCAGATAAAAGTGTACTTAAATTCACTTATATGTCCAGCTGATTTCAGGTAGTTGTTAGCCGGCCAAAGCTCTGATATCAAGCAGAGATAACTCAAAATGTACCACTTATATAAGGCAAGAATGATTGTTAGTGATGAGGCGAAACTACCCCTACTGTTATTGGCTACACAGAAATTCTAAAATGTACTGTGTAGAGAGGCAGCCACAACTTCAGTTGAGTTAATATTCATTGAAAAACACAAATAAATAAAGACAGTACGATATGCAAAATAGCAGATACAAGTGTACTTAAATTCACTTATACGTACAGCTGATTTTAGGTAGATGTTAGCCGGCCAAAGTTCTGATATTAAGCAGAGATAACTCAAAATGTACCACTTATATAAGGCAAGACAGAATGTCAGTGAATAGGTGAAACTAACCCCCACTGTTATCAATGGCTACACAGAAATTCTAAAAACTACTCTGTAGAGAGAAAGCCACAACTTCATTTAAGTTAATATTCAGTGAAAAACACAATTAAATAAATTAAATACAGTACTATGC